>NW_015386785.1:1168087-1188349 GCF_001527695.2 Protobothrops mucrosquamatus
GCAGCCAAAATGTTGGAGATGTGGTAATTTAGACGCAACTTATTATCATATTTGGTGGACATGTAGGGATGTAAAGGCTTTTTGGATTAAGATTTGGTGGAATATTCAACAGATTTTTAAGAAAAAGATAAAATTTACACCGCAATTATTTTTATTGGGTATTATGGAAAATTTGGATCCTAAAGAAATGAATCTGATGCTGTATTGTATAACAGTAGCAAGATTACTGATTGCTCAAAACTGGAAGAAAGGGGTATTACCGACTATGGATGATTGGAGATTGAAGGTGTCATATTTTGCAGAAATGGCAAAAATTTCCGCATACTTGAAGGATCAATCTCAAAAAAAAATTATTTTGGTATGGAGAAGATGGATAGATTATATTAAGAGAAAATATGAAGTGATTAATTATCATATAGCTTTTGAATAAATATTTTTCTTTTCTAATATTTTCTATATACCGTTATTTAATATAATTTATATATATATATATTATATTCAAGTTTACTATTGTATGTTAGAGTTAAAGTATGTTAATTTTGTTTGTATTATGAATGGATAGCTTAATTTAGACTTGGGATGTTATGTATTTATCCCTGTACTCAGTTCTGGGAAGTCCGGGGGGGGAGGGGGGAAGGGGATGAAGGGGTAGAATTATATAAAATTTAGTGTATTTATAAATATAATGTAAATGTTTGTCCTTAAGAAGAGGAGATGATCGGCTAGTACCCCTAAACTGCATCCGAGGTGGTGGAAAAGAAGGTGATGGGATGTGTAGGATAGTTGGAAAGGAGGAAAGAGGAGAGGTGGTGGTTAAGAGGGGGAGGGAGAGGGAAGTAGGTAGGAAGGTTGAGGGAGTGTGGATGCAGGGGGGGGACCGCCGATTATTTCTGAATACCTACTGAGTAGGCTTTTTATGTGTTTGTTTTTCTAATGAAATGCACCATATTTGTATTATTTGTTTATGTTTATTTGAAAAAAATAATAAAAAATTTGTAAAAAAAAAAATCTTTTCAGGGCTCTAAAATGAGGCTAGTTGAGAAAGAAGCCCCCGGCCTGATAATGGGGGGGGGGAGACACACTATGAAGTTAAACAGATCCCAGATTCTAGGATCCATAAGGGGAAGTTGCAGTATCAGATCAGGAGAGGTTAACTGATCACAGAGGCTAGATCAGTGATGGCGAACCTTTTAGAGACTAAGTGCCCAAACTGCAACCCAAAACCCACTTATACATTGTCGGGTGCCGGGTGGGTGTGGCTCATTGGCTGGATGTGGCCCATTGGGTGGGCGTGGCCCATTGGATGGGCGTGGCCCATTGGGTGGGCATGGCTGCGGTGGTAACAGCAGACTGGGTGGCACTAAAAAGTTCAATCAATCAATTCCAACTTTGCAAGATCTTTTTTTCCCCTGCGAAAAGTTGAAATTGATTGATTAAACCTTTTTTTTTTTTGCACACGGCGGTGGAGGCCTAAAGCGAAAAGGTTTTATAAAACCCAGCTGAAGGCCTAGGACTGGGGTGACGGCACGCGTGCCCACAGAGAAGGCTCTGAGTGCCGCCTCTGGCACCCGTGCCATAGGTTCACCACCACTGGGCTAGATGGACAAAGGCCATCTAATGTTAAGGTGGATCACTTAGTAGAGAAGTTCCATAAGAGATATCCCTGGAAGCCGGGACCCTTTCAAGAGAACTAATGTGTGCTTAATGTTTTTCAGGTTTCTAGGGGGCCAGCCTGTCAAGCTTCAAAGAAATCTTATTCTGCTTCAGCCATTGTTATTTCTTAGCTTGCCAACAGATGCAGGTGGGAGGGGGGATGATTGGAATGTGTGTAGCATTGTTCAGCCTGGGAAGCAAGGTCATTCAAGATTGTTACTAAGAAACAAAGGACTTTTCTCATAACAATTATATGGTGCTTAATTGGAAAATGTGACTTGCACTGTCGGGGAAGGGAAGTTTCTATACTTCTGATCTGCTGTTCTGGCACCAAATTGCCAGACTGATTTTCTATTCATCAGTGCCGATATACTGTACTCAATAACGTTTTGCATTAGAGTTTGGAATATCTCAGCTGTGCTTGCTTTGTTGGGATCATCAGTTGGAACCTTGACACTATCTTTATTGTAAGGTTACACTAACAAAATCTGAAGGTACATCTCTCTCACCTTGCATTTACAGGCCAAGAAACTAGGGAATGTCCCTTCTGAGACATTTGCCATACCTCAATTGTTTCTATAGGCTAGGCTTATCTAACCATAGCCTATATCAGGGCTTTTCAACTAGTGGTATGGGTACCACCTGTGGTACATTGGCACCTTGCAGGTGGTACGCGACCATCCTAGAAAAGTGGTAGCGGGGGAGGGGAATGAGCTGAACCAGTGGCAGCACCGCACAAGCCTGAGTGAGAGATGGTTAGAGCTGCAGGGCTGTCAGGGCTCAGTGGAAGCGCCAGGATCAGCGCCAGGCTCCAGCTGGAGCTCAGTGCTGATCCTGGCACTTCTGCTGAGCCCAGAAGAAGCGCCGATCAGCTGGAATGTTGCAGCATCTCCAGGGTCTTGTGATTTACATCCAGATGCTTGGCAACTGATTCATATTTATGACGGTCACAGTGTCCCAGGGTCATGTGAAGTGACCAAAACCTGCTGCAACCACCCAGCAGACGGGGGGAATAAAAACCAAACACCTCCCACCCCACCCCCACTGCCAATCCTCAACAGAAATGCTCACAACAATGAAAACCTCGGAGAGGAGGAAGAGCGCCGCTGGGTGGGCAGGCAGGTGTCTTGCTTGGCTGTTCCTTGGGGGGCACTTTTTTCAGTGCCATTGTAACTTCGAACAGTCACTAAGCAAACTGTTGTAAGTCGAGGACTACCTGTACTTTATCACTTTTTTCCTTTTTTTGTCATCAGGTTTTTGACACCTTGCTAGGTGACTGGTGGTACTCGGATATTGCCATATCCTAAAAGTGGTACAATGGGTGAAAAGGTTGAAAAACCCTGGGCTATATTGCTGCTCCTCTTCCTACTCCTATTTTTCAAGGACATTCTCACAGACCATTACAAAACCACTCAGTATTGGGGAAGGTGTTCTAAATGTCCTGTTATCAATATTATGTTTTGTTGCAGTTATAGCCCTGTGGATGGAAATGCCTTTATGCAGACTACTTTACAGTATTTAAGTGATAACTATAATGAATCATCATAAAAGTCCCACAAATATATTTTTCTTTCTCTGGTATTAAAACCAAAGTAAGAAAAATTAAATAGCTCATAGTTTGATGCACTTTCAATATATGTCATATCAAACTCTGAGGTAACTGTCTGTGTCTAATTGTCAATCGGGAAACACAAAAAGATAAGCTAATTTTACCTTATGGAAAAGTTACATTAACTGAATCTTGCTAGCTAAAAGTAGAATTCTCCAATCTGAGAAACTAGGAGAGTTCCTTCTGAGCCTCCTGCCTTGGCTACTATCCAGCGGTGGACTATGCTGTCTCTTATCTGACTGTTTTATAGACAGTGTTGGACCTGCCACAACTTAAACCTCTAAATAGAAATGATCTTTGGTTCCATTTGTCGAGAAAGATAAAGTTTATTAGAAATCAAGTGTATTGCAGTATTGCAAACCCAGAACTGAGAATTGCATGCCAAAATCCCTAAGTTCTACTTTTCCCTCCCTTAACTATCTCTCATTGCCCATCCCAGTATAACCAATCAGGTTCAGATAAGATATTTTCATAACAATTAGTCCAAGCGCAGGTTGGTATGCTGCTCCTTTCTTCTTCCAGCTAGGTGACCTTGAGGCAGCATTTTGAGGAGATACAGCACTTACTTTCATTTCCTCAAGCAGTCCCCGCTTCATTCCCTCTCCCCACAGTTCATGGCAGTCTGTCAACACATAGCAGTATCTCTTTGCCCATCTTCCAAGGGCTTTCCCAGATACCACTACACTATCAGCCATGCAAATCGAGTCAGATTTAACACCAAGCAACAAAATTACCCATAGCATATCACTGACAAAGGCACTGACAAGGAAAAAAAATGCTTTCAGAAAGGTAACTGACAAGAATTAGCAGTGGGGGTTCATTATTATAAAAATAGAAAAAGAAATCATAAACTAGAATTGTCATATTGGTGGAGTGAAATTGCACAAGGTCATCTATATACATTCCTGACTATTGAAAAGTTTGATTCTATAATACGTGCTCATTACATTATTCACTTTTTCAAGATCCTATCATTCACTAATAATAGAGCAAAACTTCAGTCAAGTAGTTCTATTCACATCTATATATATATATGATTTCAAATTTATTTCAGCAGTAATGATGGAACAATAGAACAATGTATATTATCTAACAACTTCACTATGAAACAATTAGGCCCACAGATTACTACCCTTTCCTCCTCCTTCACATTGGGACAAATGACACAACGAAGAACCTGAGTACAATATTGAGAGACTATAAGCAACTTACTAGGCAATAAAGTTAAGGAGCTAGGAGCACAAGTAGTGTTCTCATCAGTACTCCCAACAAAAGGCCAACACCATTGAGGGAAAAAGAATTTTAGAAATAAACCACTTGCTAAAGGGTTGGTGTCACCAAGAAAACTTTCGTTTCCTGGACCATGGACTGCATTTCGTATGTGAAGGACTCTTGGCAAGGGATGGCTGCACCTCGCGAAAACAGGGGAAAATGTACTTGAAAAAAGACTGGCCCAACTCATCAGAAGGGATTTAAACTAAAACTGAGGGGGAAGGGTGACCAATCTTTAGACTCTAGAACACAAAACCAATCATAAATTCCAAGAAAACAAATCAAGCAATGAGGCAGGGATTGATGAGAAAAAAGAAAAACTCAAACAACAATCAAGAGATGCAGGAAACATACCCACGGACAGGCATAAAAGTCTTAAATGCTTATATAAAAATGTTCAAAGCTTGGGGAACAAACAGGTTGAACTAGAAGCAATAGTACACGAGGGCAGGTATGACATAGTTGGCATCACAGAAAACTGGTGGGATGAAACCCATGACTGGAATGTACTGGTGGATGGACACAAATTGTTCAAAAGAAACAGATCTACAAAAAGAGGAGGGGCAGTTATGCTATATGTAAAAGAACACTACATATCCACAGAAATGCACATGATCAAAGATAAAATCTCTGCAGAATGTATATGGGTCAATATAAAAGGGAAAAAAAGTGACATTGCCATAGGTCGGTGGTGGCGAACCTATGGCACGCGTGCCACAGGTGGCACGCAGAGCCCTCTCTGTGGGCACGCTCACCGTCACCCCAGTCCTAGGCCTTCAGCTGGGTTTTATAAAACCTTTTCGCTTTAGGCTTCCGCTGCTGTGTGCAAAAAAAAAAAGTTCAATCAATCAATTTCAACTTCTCATGGGAAAAAAAAAGATCTCGCAAAGTTGGAATTGATTGATTGAACTTTTTAGTCCCACCCAGTCTGCCATTATCACCGCAGCCACGCCCACCCAATGGGCCACACCCACCCAATTGGCCACATCCACCCAATGGGCCACACCCACCTGGCACCCGGCGATACATAAGTGGGTTTTGGGTTGCAATTTGGGCACTCGGTCTCTAAAAGTTTCGCCATCGGTGCCATAGGTGTATATTACAGGCCACCCAACCAATTAGAAGAAATAAATGAACTCTTCGGCAACCAGTTAACAAATGTATGTAGGAAGCATACCACAGTAATAATGGGAGACTTCAACTATCTAGATATCAACTGGGAGACAAAATTCTGCAACGAGTGGGAGATCAAACAGATTCTTAACCAACATAGCCAACAACTTTGTCATCCAAAAGGTGGAGGAGGGAACTAGAAGTAAAGCTATACTGGACCTAATTCTTACAAATAGAGAAGTGATAGAGGGAGTTGAAGTTGTCGGAACCTTGGGTGAAAGTGACCATGTCATACTGAAATTCAATATAATGCAAACACAAGCAATAGAAAATAATCCAACCAGTGTCTTAAACTTCAAAAGAGCTGATTTTAACAAACTCAGAGAGAACCTAGTTAAGATTCCATGGATGAAAACCCTAAAGGGGAAAACAACTCAAGAAACATGGGAAACTCTGAAAAATATGATCATAAAAGCCCAGTCCAGCACAATAGCACTGAAAAAGAAAAACAAGAAATTCAAGAAGAAACCAAAGCTGTCTCTGACAAACTGAAAGACAAAAAGGACAAGTATAAAAATTGGAAAGAGGGACACATAACTAAGGCTGATTATCAGCAGACAGCCAAAACATGCAAAGATGTTTTGGGAGGAAAGTCAGGAAAGCAAAGGCTCAGAATGAACAAAGACTTGCAACAGAAATCAAGGACAATAAAAAAAGTTTCTTTCAACATATTAATAGCAAGAAAAAAGTCAAGGAAACTGTAGGTCCACTAAAGAGAGAAGATAGCAAGGAAGTAACAGGCAGCAAGGAGAAAGCAGAGCTGCTTAACTCATTCTTTGCATCAGACTTCATAGAAAAAGAAATTATAGCACAACATACCCAAAAAACTACTGCAAAAGACAAACTAGAAACAAAAATTAAAATAAGCAAGAAAATGTAAGAGAACACCTATCTGACCTTGATGAATATAAATCACCGGGACCCAACAGACTGCATCCCAGAGTTCTGAAGGAGCTGGCAGATGTTATCTCAGAACTATTGCACCTTATCTTTCAAAAATCCTGCAGCACCGGGGAAGTACCTAATGATTGGAAAAGAGCTGATGTGGTTCCCATCTTCAAGAAAGGGAAAAAAAACAGACCCAGGAAATTACAGACCAATCAGCCTAACATCAATACCTGGGAAGATCCTGGAAAAGATAATAAAAAAAAACAGATCTGTGAACAACTAGAAGCAAACAAAGTTATAACTAATAGCCAGCACGGGTTTATTAAAAACAGATCACGCCAAACCAATCTTATTTCATTTTTTGATAAAGTGTCTAAATTAGTAGACCAGCAAAACCTAAGTATACTTAGATTTCAGTAAGGCATTTGACAAAGTAGACCACAACCTGCTGCTTAGTAAGATAGAAAAAGGTGGAATAGACAACATCACCACCAGATGGATTTGTAGTTGGCTGACAAACCATACTCAGCAAGTAGTCCTCAATGGTACTACATCCACATGGAGAGAAGTAAGCAGTGGGGTACCACAAGATTCCGTCTTATGACTTAGATGAGGGAATAGAAGGGGAACTCATCAAATTTGCAGATGACCCTAAACTGGCAGGAATAGCCAACACCCCAGAAGACAAGCTCAGGGTCCAAAAAGATCTTGACAAACTTGAACAATGGGCCCTATCCAACAAAATGAATTTTAATATGGAGAAAAGCAAAGTTTTACATTTAGGCAGGATAAATAAAAGGTATAAGTACAGATTAGGCAAGACCTGGATCAAAAACAGTAACTGTGAGAGGGACCTTGGAGTCCTAGTGGATGATCACTTGACTATGAGCCAGCAGTGTGCAGCAGCAGCCAAAAAAGCTAATACAATCCTGGGTTGTATAAGCAAAGGCATAGAATCAAGATCACGCAAAGTATTAGTACTGCTTTATAAAACCCTAGTAAGACCACACCTGGAATACTGCAACCAATTTTGGTCACCATACTACAAAAAAGATGTTGAGACTTTGGAAAAAGTTCAGAGAAGAGCAACTAAAATGATCAAAGGCCTGGAGACTAAAACATATGAAGAACAGCTGCAGGATTTGGGTTTGGCTAGTCTAAAGAAAAGAAGAAACAGGAGTGACATGATAGCAGTATTCCAGTATTTGAAGGGCTGCCACAAAGAAGAGGCCATCAAACTATTTTCCAAAGCACCAGAGTGCAGGACAAGAAACAATGGTTGGAAACTAAACAAAGAGAGAAGCAACCTGGAATTAAGGAGAAACTTTCTAACAGTAAGGACAATTAACCAGTGGAACAGCTTACCTCCAGAATCATGGGCGCTCCATCACTGGAGATTTTTAAGAAGAGATTAGACAGTCACTTGTCTGAAATGGTATAGGTCAGTGATGGCAAACCTTTTAGAGACCGAGTGCCCAAACCACAACCCAAAACCCACTTATTTATCGCAATGGTGGGGGGCCATGGTGCCGATGGGGATCCAGTTTTTCCTGCTCAGGGTGGCCTTTGGCTTGCTGGGTGTGGGCATGCTCTACCAGCTCTACTCGAGCTTGCTAGCTGGCCGCTTTGCCTTCTTTGTGCTGGGTGGGGCCGCCGCCCAGGCGGCCTAATGGACTTGCGCAAGCTGCTGGCAGTGGCGGCGCACGTGCCCACAGAAAGGGCTCTGAGTGCCGCCTCTGGCACACGTGCCATAGGTTCGCCACCACTGGTATAGGTAGACTAGAAGACTTCCAAGGTCCCTTCCTACTCTACTCTACTCTACTCTACTCTACTATACTCTACTCTACTTCAAGATGCTTGGGAAATTCTGAAAAATGAGATTATAAAAAACCAATGAAACACAATAGTTCTTACAACAGTTCATTTAGTGTCTGTTCAAAGTTATAACAGCACTGAAAAAAGTGACTTATGACCATTTTTCACACTTACGACTATTGCAGCCTCCCTATGGTCATGTGATCAAAATTCAGATGCTTGACAATTGGTCCATACTTATGATGGTTGCAGTGTCCGCTGATCATGTGATCAACTTTTGCAACCTCCTGATGAGCAAAGTTAATGGAGAAGCCAGATTCACTTAACAATCGTGTTACTAACGTAACAACTACAATGATTCACTTAACTGTAGCAAGAAAGGTTGTAAAAATGGGGTAAAATTCACTTAACAAATGTCTCATTTAGAAAAAATAAAGTTTGGGCTCAACTGTGGTCATACTACCTGTACCATAAAGAAACAAAAACAAGAGATCCCAGACAAAACCAGCATGGCTGCATAAAGAACTCTCTAAGACAACCGGTGGTATATGTACCACTTGTGGTACATTAACAAGTGGCAGGTGGTATGCAGCCCTGCCTAGCCAAATGTAGCGGGGGAGGGAAACAGCCAGTGCAGGCAAGGACTTACTGTGAGAGAGTCCTCTGGAGCTACAGAGTGGCTGGGGCGAGGCAAAGGCCCCAGGCTCACTTCTGGCTCTCCCTCCTTCATGAGAAAGGAGGAGGAGGGGGGCAGAGACAGGAGAGGCTATAAAAGGAGGCACTTTGGGTGGGAGAGAGAGAAAAAGAAGCAGCCTTGGGAGGAGGTGGAGTCAGCTCTAGCTGCACCAAAAGGGAAGGAGGAGGGTGGGGGGAGAGGAGAGGAGATCAAGCAGGTCAAGCAGGCCGGCCATGAGCCGATCTACAACTGCTGTAGCAGCCACCTGTGCTGGCAGCAACACACAGGCAAGGAATGCACAGGGGAGGAGTTGCCCTCCACGAGAAATGAAGTTAGCATCAGCTGGAGGTGAGACACGGAGGGAGGAAGATGGAGAGTGGAAGGAGTGTTATGTACTTTTGCAACTTTGAAGTTCTGGGGTTTGTGCAATGAGGGCTTTGTGTTCTTAAGGAGTGTTTGGCAATTTCTATTTGGCTGATGGCTGATGTCTCGTGTTAGCTTCTATTGCTCTGCTATTGTTAGCTGTAAGTTTTGCTGCAAAGGATTTTGAAGTATTTTTCTCCTGAATGGATTTTGCCTGTAGCATTCCTTTACTTATGAATTTGGGGAGGCTACCTTAGCTTGCAGCCAGTACTTATTTACATTTTTTTTCTTTCTTAAGTGCCAGCTGTACTCCTTAACTTTCCTTTCTAGCCAGTAGCTAATGGGGGGGGGGTGTCAAATTCTTTTTTCAGAAGGAGGTGGGCATGAGAAAGAGGGAGGCAAGGAGGGAGGGAGGGAAGTCCCGCCTTAGCACTTGGCCACCAGCAGCCCTGCCATTGGCTTTGCTTGTCAAAAAATTGCAAAAGGGGATCACATGACCCTGGGACACTGTGACCATCATAAATATGAATCAGTTGCCAAGCATCCAAATATAAATCACATGACCCTGGGCATGCTGCAATGGTCCTAAGTGTGAAAATGGTCATAGATCATTTCAGTGCAAGTGCAACTTTGAACAGGATTTTTTCTTTGGTCATCAAGTTTTTGACACCTTGCTAAGTGGTACTCGAATATTGCCATATCCTAAAAGCGGTACAGTCAGTGAAAAGGTTGAAAAACCCTGCTCTAAGGAACTGAGAAGGGGAAAAACCAGTATAAAAAATAGGGAAAATAACACATATCCAAAGCAGAATGCCAGCAAACTGACCAAATCTGCAAAAAGTCAGCAAAGCTAAGGCTTAGATTGAATTAAGACTTGCACAAATGCCAAAAATAACAAAAAACGGTTTCTTTCAATATGTAAGGAACAAGAAAAAAGTCAAGGAAATGATTGGTCCACTAATGAGAGAGCAAGAAGGTGACGGACAGCATGGAGAAAACAGAATGGCTTAATTCATTCTTTGCCTCTGTCTTCACGCAAAAGGAAAAAATAATCCAAAAGCAACACCATGGGAGACAGAACAGGAATGGAGATAAAAATAGGTAAGAAATTGGTAAGAAAACACCTATCCACTCTAGATGAGTTCAAATTGCCAGGACCAGATGGTTTACATCCAGGGTCTTGAAGCAGTTGGCAGACGTGTTCTGGGAACCATTGAACAAAATCTTTCATTGTTCCTGGAACATGCAGGAACTACCAGAGGACTGGGAAAGAGTTAATGTGGTTCCAGTCTTCAAAAAGAGGAAAAAAGTGGATCCAAGAAATAGACTAATCAGCTTGACATCAATACATAGGAAAATCCTGGAAAAGATAATCAAACAGTAGATTTGTGAGCATCTAGAAATGAAAAAAGTGATTATTAGAAGCTAGCATGGGGTTTGTTAAAAACAGAGCATGCCAGACAAACCTTATTGTCTTCTCTGATAAAGTGACTAAATTAATGGAATAGGGAAACACTGGAATACAGTCATAAAATGCAATGTTAACCATATCACTTTGCAATGACAATCCCAGCAGATTTGGTTGCCACTATAACCCCAAAATGCATGGGTCATTGAGTGGGAAGCAGCAGGATTCTCAGGGGAGGCACACAGAGGTATCATAGGGGTGGGAGTGTAAGGGATCTTTAATTTAAATGCTGAGTTAGATCCAAAAAAGATTACAGAGTTATAAATATTAATCTGGAAATATATTTCATTAATATAAATTGGAGTTACTTTAAATAAACATGCATACTTCCCTATAAAGAAGTTGAAATTATTTTCCATTTAAAATCAATGAGGACTAGCTTGCCCTTGATAATAATCAAATTACTCTGGAATTTTCTTGACTGATTAGCCTAAGAAATTAACAACATATGTAATCACTGGAATGAATTCTTGCAAGCAATAATTTACAATACAATTGTATTCTTTAATACTTTTTGTTTGTTCATCAACCGCACTGGATCAGAATGTATGTGCCCCAACAATTTGACCTAGACTAGAGCTTTTCAAATTTGGAATCCAAATACAGACAAGCAGCCTTTCAAACCAGTTTTCTTTTTGACTCCTGGTGACTGCTTGGACAAGGCTTTTTCTTGGCAAGGTTTTTTAGAATTTATTTTCCATTACTTTCTTTCTAGAGCTGAGAGGGAGAGTCTGGTCTAAGGTCAAAGCTGGCTATGTGCCTAGGGTGGGACTAGAACTTACAGTCTCCTGGCTTCTAGCCTGTTGCCTTAAGCAGGTTTTACACCAAAACCTCAGGTTTTACACCAAAACATCAACACTGTAATCTTGAAAAAATAGATATTTATGGCAAAGAGGAATCTAGTTGTTAAAAAATAAAACTAAACAAGTTTTTACATAAGAAATGCTTTTAATAACTTAATCTCACAAAACTCAATAAAGGTTTTTACCAACCTAATTAAAAAGAAAAAACAAAACAGAAATATCTCATGGACACTCATTTCTATTTCATGAAGAAACTTAATTTACGTTCCAACCTATTCTGGCTTGGATTTTCCCCACGACTACTTTGTTCCTTTTATACTTTCCATCTTATGTTATATTCAAGGAATATTCATGTTCAAGAGAATTAGTCACAAGTTGTTTTGTGCTATAGAGTCACTTTTAGTGAAATCAGGGGCCATGAGATATGTGGGAAACATTTGAACACAGGAGCTTCTGTTAGCAATAAGTGAAAAACACTTTAAAAAACATCTATAAATACTGTGGTCGAACTAGTCAATAATTTTTACTGGGACTAGTTATTTCACTGAGTTGGATAATGCATACCTAACCTATCAAATTAATCTTCAGGTTTTCCAGGATTTTTCCCCATCTCTAAACTGATAATAATTCTTTTACTATTTCAATAATTTCAATAATTATGTTTCTTGTTCATTAGCTGTGTTCCGCCTAAGTGTTCAAAAAACTTAAATGATGAAGTGCTATAAAAGTAAAAATACAATATCTAAATAAAAAAGGGAAAGTAATGAAACTTGCTAGAAAAAGAGACAATAATATCAGAATAAAGATTAATTCTCTAAAGCATTGGGGCAAATAAGTAACTTTCCAGCAGGTACCAGAAAAAGCAGTTCTGGTAGCAGTCAAAAATATCAGAGGAGAGAAGTCAGAATAATATCCGAAAAGATCTGACTCCAATCACAAACTTTCTCTCTACAGAAGGCCCTAGGACTGGAAATAGAATGGCAAGTTTAAATATACAGTACTTTAATTGTGGAAAGGAATTGGTATACATTGGTTTGACAGCAATAGCAAGAACAAAAGAAGATCTAGTTTTAGTGCAACGTGAGATTATAATTATACATTCTGCTTGCAACAGTCTTGAAGATGGCTACAGAAATTGCAGATGGCAGATAATGTAACAGCTAGAACACTTGTGAAAGCACAATTTAAGGCCTGGTCTTGCATTTTGAAAATTCAAATTGTCGTGGAATGGTTTGGAATTAAGTTTTCTAAAAAAAACAAAACAAAAAAACAGAGAACAGCCAATTTGATACTGTGATGATTATCAAAAATCTTGCTCCTAAGCTCACTTGGAAAAGCTATTATGTTTTTAAATACCAAATACAGGGTATTTTAAGCTATGGCCCATATTTTTGAAATCCTTCAGTGTTGTTCTTTAAAAAAATAATTAAAATTCTTGTGTTTATTTTTTTAATTCTTGTGTTTATTTTTTTTTCAAAAAAAAAACCCAATACAAGAAATAAACTAACTGCAGGCTTGTAATTTTGAACTGCATTTTGAATTTTTATGCTGAGCTGTAATTGAACCATTTGCAATGATGTAAAGCTTAACTGGCTGCCCTTTAACTTTGAAATATTGTTATGTTTTGATATTTGATGTTTTTACTTTTCCATTAATCAGCTTGCGTGGTCTTACCAGCAGAGAAAAAAGTCCATTAAATAAAGACTCACCAAAATGACCTGAACCGTTGCAGAGTCATTAAGAATATTGTTTTAGCTATAAAAAGTTACATTTAGTATAGGGCAGAATCCTGTACTGAACCCAAATAAGTTAAACATGCAATACCGCTGTATGTCTTTCCTGAATTTCTCTTTCTCATTAACTTCATTGCTTATAACTCTACCTACTAATACATTCAAAGAAGTCGGCTACACACATCCCATTCTTTAACAATAGCCAGTAATAGTTCAGCAACTATAACTGGACAATAAAAATACAGTAGAGCTGCTTCAATCACATAGAGATTGTCTAAAATATTTTTTCCAGGATATACCTAAACATGTGGGAAGTAAAATGCATTCAGCAATTCATTGCAAAAAACCCAAAAAGTTAAAAACAAGCTATTTATGTTTTTTTAAAATGTATAGGCCACACAACTTCATTGCAACTCAGGGTAGTGCAGAATATAAAAACAATACAAATAATGCAAAAACAACTATTGGGAAAAATAACACAAATTTTAATAAATCAAATAAAATTGCCCCTACTAGAGTTCTGCTATCCACTTTAGATGAAGATTTTAAGGGCTTATTTGAATAAATAACAGAATAACAGAGTTGAAAGGTCTTCTAATCCAACCCCCTGCTCAAGCAGGAAACCCTAAGTGGCTGTCCAGTCTCTTCTTAAAAGCTTCAAGTGATGGAGCACTCACAACTTCTGAAGGCATTTTTATCCATTTATTGTTCTCACTATTAAGAAATTTCTCCTTAATTCTAGGTTGCTTCTCTCCTTGATTAGTTTCCATCCATTGTTTCCTGGCTTGCCTTCTGGTGCTTTGGAAAATAGTTTTCTTTGTGACAGCTCCTCAAATATTGGTACACTGTTATCATGTCACCCTTAGTCCTTCTTTTCACTAGACTAGACATACCCAATTCCAGCAACCATTCTTTATGCTTTAGCCTCCAGCTCTTAATCATCTTTACTGCTCTTTTCTGCATGCTTTCTAGAATTTCAAAATCTTTTTTATAATATGGTGATCATAACTGGATGCATATTCTTTTTTTAAAAACATATTTTATTGGTTTTTTGTTTCTTAGAACAAAGTGCTTGAGACACACCGTGGTGCTGGGGTAATCAGACATCCAAAAATAAAACCATATATGAATAACTCAAATCAATACATTAAATATTCCCTCTCTATTTCCCTCAAAAAACATAATATATTTAAAATAATCCACTTCTAGATTAAATTTCTATAAATTCTAAACCTGTTTTAAGCCTTATAAATTTACAGTTACCATAGTCAACTTTAACCTTAAATAAACGCATTATCACTTCAGGTGTCCTTTCCAAATATATTCTAGTTCTGATCTCTTAAGTCCTTAATTTTATCACAAGTCTTGTTTATTTCTTTTCCCACTACACATTATGTGTCCTGATTAAAATAAAATATTAGTCTACCCTATACATATATAATCCATCAATCAATCAATCTCTTTAAGCTAGTGAAATAATATCAAATCTTAAAACATTTTAAAACAGGTAAGATTCAAATTTCATCCAAATAATTTTCATACCTAAAAACACTCATATTATCACACAAAAACATCATCTTACTAATTTAACATGTTCAATTAATTATTGAATCAATCCAGATCTAAAGGATTTTCTTCATTCCATTACATAATAGTTTTCATGGAAATAAATCTATTAATCTAAAAAATACATTCTTAGTCTATTTAAAATATATATTCTAATAAACACACATTTTTCTCTTATTTCTAACTTTAAATCTTAATCCTTAAATCAGTCCATAGTTCGTGCCTTTTAATCCATTACATCTAATTTTAGGTTTCTCTTTTCAGTCTTATTCTAGCCTTCTTTTTATGCCAGGCAGGTTTCCATAACAAAGCTTCCCTTTCAGCAGATAGATCTCCTTCTATTGCTTGTAAAGTCATTTGAGTCAGTAAACAGCATCCCATCCTCTGCATTGGGTGTCTATTTCTCTTGTCCTTAAAGTATCGTTGCTTTAAAGGTTCATGTCTCAGTCTTTGATTCTTCTGATCCTCAAAGATATAGATGAAGTGCTTGTAAGATGAAATAAATTCCTCTTTAATCTCAATTGATTCCTCTTCTGGGGTATTTTGATTTATAGAATAGTCAGGTGCAGTCTGAAAGTCAGTTTGAGCATTTGGAGTAAGGCTTCTGGCTCTTAGTTCTGTAGTGCACTCTTTCATTTTAGTGCATATTTCTTCAGTAGCCTCATAAATCTTTTCCAATATAAGTTTACAGTTTAATTGTGAATGAGGTTTCTCCATTTTAATAGTAGTTGAAGAGAGTCCCTTTTTTCTTTTGGTGGAGGCTGTATTTAGTAAGTTAGACAATATTCACCCCCACAATTCCCACAGCTGATGCTATTCTCTTCAAGAATAGTTTGAAGGTCAAATCCACCTCATCTCCAAACACTAACCAGCAATTGCAATGTTAACTTTTCACCACTAGATGTCCTCAGTAGATTAAAAAAATCTTTCCCAGACACCATTTTTTTTCTTTTCCTTTTTTCTGTCTTTTAAAGAAGAAGGTGGAAAAAGAAATAATCTTCCAGTATAGAATAATAGTACAGCTCTAAAACAAAGTTTTTCCTGTACCCCAAAGTAGATAAAAATGAAATGTAATCCTTAAAATTACAACGCTTTTCTTCCCACGCAAACAAAAGCTGCTTTTTCAAGACAGGGAAATAATTCCAACGAAGCTTTTACAGGCAAAAAAAGACAAAATAGGGTGAAGAGAGGAGCAGGAGGGGCCTCACCCGGATCATCCGCGGTTGGTCTTTCACGCTTAGATCTACCTGTGACTTTCGGCTGGTGCAGCAGGGTAATCGGCCATCTTACAGGACGATCTTTTGCTCCGTCGGCCCTAAGAAGATAGCTGGAACTGCGGGAGAAGCTGCCAACCTCCCGCAGTCACCAGCAAGCCCCCTTCTTGGTGGTCACCCCTCCAGGGCGACTTTTGACCTACTGGGGGGGTCTACCAGCGAAGAAAACACGGCTGGAGTGGAGACAAGTCTCCAAACACGACCGGAGTTGCCGCAAACTGGAACCAGAAGTCTCTGGATGCATATTCTAAATGTGGTTTTACTGAAGCTTTATAAACGAGTACAAATACTTCACATGATCTTGATTCTATCCCTCATTAATGCAACTTGGGATTGCTTTGGCTTTTTTGGTTGCTGTTGCACACTGCTGGCTCATATTTAAGTTATTGACCAATAGGATTCCAAGATCCCTCTCACAGTTACTGCTACTGAACCAGGTTTTACCTAATTTGTACTTATACATTTGGTTTATCTTGCCTAAGTGTAAAACCTTACTTTTCTCTACACTGAATTTCATTTTGTTAGATAGGGCCCAGTGTTGAAGTCTATCACGATCCATCTGATAGATGTTGGTTATTCCTGCCAGTTTAGTGTCACCTGCAAATTTGATGAGTTCCCCTTCTACTCCCTCATCTAAATTATTTATAAAGATGTTGAAAGGTACTGGGCGTAAAAAGTTGACAGCACTTATTAAACAAGGAGTTGCTATATAATAATAGTTGTACTAAAATACAGATATGTAGACTAGGTTTACTTGGAAAATAATGCAAAATAACTAGAAAACTAAGATGGATGGATGAATTTATAAACTTTGGAAACCAGATAAGAAAGCAGTCAACATTATTTCTGACAGTGCAAATACAGCATAAAAACAAGATATTTCCCAAGATTAGTGTTGAGTGTTTGTATTTTTAAAACACATTTTATAACAACCAGATAAATTACTGGGAAAAGACTGTCATAACATCAGCTTCTCCAAATATTATCAGCAAAAATCAGGTTATATATTTAGTATATTCAGTGTAATGTTTTGGAAAAGATTTTTTATTATTACCAAGATGCATATTACAAGAAAATCTAGAGTCAGGTGTAATACTCAATGAATTCAATTACTGTTTACAACTATTTGTTTTGATAATTAGTGCAGATATCTCATGGATATTTTGTTTAAATAATGCACTATAAAACAGAATCAAATACATGATGTTATTACTTGCAACATGAAATCATATTAGTTTACATCTAGACATGCAATACAAAATGATGAGAATCATTCACTTGATGAGAATGATCACTTGATATATTCATTTACTCTATATGTCATTTTATGTGATAAAAATGACATATAGAGTAAATAACAATGTATCAAGCTACACATAAAGTTTTATCTATTGTTATAAAACATTATGGAATCGATACCAAAGGGAAACATATCTTATCATTTTTCTATTAGTTGGGGAAAATGGCCTCAAAAAATAATGTTACACATTTATTCAACCCAATCCTTGTTGTCCAAAGTAGTAGCAGTTTTCTCTCAATATAATTATTTAGGTTATTCCCAATGCCTGATGTAACCAAGATTCCTTAAAACTGGTCAAATTCCAAAATTTTGGAATATAATTAAAAATAACATTAACATTTTTAACATGAAAACTTTTACCTATAAATCTTAAACAAACTTATATATGTTCCAATATTATCCACCCCAGACCCCAGTAATAAGTAAGGGTTATGTGGATTAACATACTTCAATTTTATCCTGTTGCCAACAAAGAAAATCTGTAATAAAGATGTTTTCTGATGCCTTCTTGGAATAAACCAAAATCCTCAGATAACTAAATTTCAACTTTCAATCCAAAGAAACAAACTTAACATCTTTTAAGACTTAGAAATATTGATGTTTTGTTATTTTATGACTAACTCATTTGAGTTCAACAAAAAAAAAATTTTTTTTGGCTCAGCACTCACAGTAAAAATAATTCTGCATTGATGTTAAAATGTCCTATGAAGTACTCCACCTACCATGTTATTCTTCTGTCAAAAAACAGAAAGTTATCTGTCTTCTCAAATAAGACCCTCTATGATTCCTCTATTTATATGCTTCATATGTATGTAGATTTTTTTGCTGACAAGAATTATGAGGATTAAAATAGAGTAATCTTGTTGTTTTTTAAAAACTTCTCTTCTAGCTGTTTTTAAAGTATTCTACTTTTTGCCTTTAAGGCAAAAGGTGTGATCCTGACTACCCATGAAATAGCAAACATTATAATAGACTGTAGCTTTCCTTTATTTCTTCTCATTAGAGCATTTAAATCCAATAGTTTAAGAATTGTCAGTAAAAAGAGGTCTGGATTTCATCTTCGAAAAAGAAGAATAATTTGTAATTTATATACATAAGGCTAAAGAATAAAAATAGGATCTCTTTCCATTTTAAAACATGGATATAACCTTCCTTAGGTTGAAAAACAAGAGTTCCAACATTCCTTTAAAACAGAAAGGCTATAGTTTTTGCTGTTTCTAAGCCAACATATAAACAAACAAAAACATAGATGCCCACAGAAGAAAAATATACTTTTTAATCCCAAACTGACAAGCTCCAGATACTACATAGTACAGTAGTACTAGAGTTGATGATGCCAAGAAACTGGGAGATGTAGAGCAGCATCTCACAACATTTACAAAGGCCAGGTGGTTCAGTCCCCAAAAATGAGCAAAAACAGTGGATTCGGGAGAAGCGATGCTGCTCCATCCAGCAAAGAAAAGCCTAAATTAGAAAGCAAGAATACAGTAGAGCCCTAGATGTAGTATGAACCCAGTTGCAGCATTATTTGGGAAAACTATCCCAATGCTAATCTTTTGTTCAGAGCAGAAACTTCATAGGCTTCAACTTATAACTTATAACCAAGACTGATGTCCACGGTCAAAGATTATTATGAATCAACAGCAATAACACACATGCAATGTTTACTAAAACACATTGTTTCCTTTATGCAGTACATTTCTTTTCTTCCTAGCATTGTCCTGCAAGTGCAGGGTCCATCCGCTTTTTTCAGATCAACCAACTGACTTGTTACCCAAGCTGAAAATCATGGGCTGACAGAGAGTGGCTGATCCAAAGAAGACCATAGTCATACAACTATGCTGCAACTGAATGGGAAACATGGCACCAAAAATATATCACAAAATGATCTGAACTAGTCAGACAGATATAAAATCAACAACAAAATACCTACAAATTGGTAATAAGGGGCTTGTTAGAGGCTAGGTATAAATTAATCAGGTGATCAATTTCTCACAGGTAATCTCTGTCTTGTGATGGATGTGTGCCACTCTAATCTGATTCCCAAGGACATGACAGAAACCAAAACCTTTTAATATTCTCTTCAGTCTGACAATCTTTTTTTTATAATATTTTATTGATTTTCTCATTTTACAATTGGATATTTAAAAAGCAACGTGATGACTGGGTTAATCAATAGTTCAACAGTGTACATAAATCTTTAGTATAAATCTCATGTTACAACATCAAATATTTCCTCTCTTTTTCCATTAGTATCTGTTATCTCATATTGGGCTAGCACAATTCTTATTGTTATCAACTAAATAAAAACATCTTTGTTACAGTTATCAATATTTTTTAGCTTATACATATCTTAATTGCATTTGCACTTAATTCTTGTATATAATCAATGTCCTGTTATTGCTTTTTTTCAGGCTTTAATTTCCCATCAATATTCAAAGTAACACTATTATTTATGATTTCCAAGTATTTTATGTTTAGGTGACCAAAAGTTTCCCTTATCTCAACTTCTCCCCTTTCCCCTTTTCATACCAAAGTCTAATATTCTGGTTACACATCTTATCTATTTGATTATAATATTGCTCTGTTTTCTAAAAGTTATCTATTTTCCACCATGTTCAACCATCTAATTAATAATACAGTATCCCCTCTAATAAATCAAAACCATT
>NW_015386785.1:1188759-1191617 GCF_001527695.2 Protobothrops mucrosquamatus
TCAACTAAGTAGAAACATCTTTTGTTACATTTATCGATACTTTTTAGCCTACACATATCTTAATTGTGTTTGCACTTAATATCCTTGTATAAACAATGTCCTGTTATTGCTTCCCCCCCACAACTTTAATTTCCCATCAATATTCAAGAAAACACTATTATTTATGATTTCCAAATATTTATGTTTAGGTGACCAAAAGCTTCCCTTATCTCAACTTCTTCCTTTTTCCCTTTTCATACCAAAGTCTAATATTCTAGTTACACATCTTATCTATTTAATTATAATGTTACTCTATTTTCTAAAAGTTATCTATTTTCCACCATATTCAACCATCTAATTGGTAATATAATATACCCTCTAATAAGTCAAAGCCATTATTTTCTCTGGCTTTTTTCCTTTGCCAGATAACCTTCCATGTCAGTGCCTTTGAATCATTGAATAGTTCTCCCTGTATTTTTACACATATTATTTGGAATAAGAAAGACCATTTGGTTGTAGTTTTTTAGGAACAACAAGCCCATTGGTATTCATTAAACCGCCTCCCTATTATTCCAATTTCCCACAATTGTCTTGATAGCTTTATCTTCCATTCAATCTGTTTTTCTTCCTTTTCCTCAAATATATTCTGATTTCTTGATTTGTGAAAAGTCTTTTCCATTTTCAATGTTGTCATTCCATTTTCTGATTTTTTTTCAGTTGGCTGGGTCTGTTGACGAGTTGGGTCCTTTGTCTTAGCGTTTAGTTGTTCCAATTTTCCTTTTGTTTTCTGCGTTGTTAATTCTTTGCTTGTAATCAAGATCTGGATTTGTATATTTAAGCTAGAACATTGTTCCTTTGTGTTGCTTCTTATTTTATCACAAGCTGAAAGAATAGTTTTGTGTATTGATTTCAACACGGAAAGGATTTTTTCCTGATATTCATCCATATTTTCTTGATAATATGTTAAGTTGAAGACTTTAGAATCAAATGTTAAAAATATTTTTTTGTCTTTTGTAGCTGGGTTTGGGAATCTATTTCATGTTTTATAGATGGTCTTTATAATAGAAATTGTTTATCAAGTAAGAGTTTACAATCCAAGGTATTCCATGATCTCGTGTAATAATATATGCTTCTCATGCAGGGAAATAGGAAAGCAGTTCCCCAAGCATAACTGTGAGAGTCAGTAAAAGTTTACATTCATAGTAGGCCAGCTTCCAAAACAGTACATCATCCCTGCCACCCAGATAAGCTGCTCAGAAATCTCTTCTTTGCAGCTGGGTTTTTCAAAGGTGGTAGCTGTCAAGGCCAAACAAATTTTATCTGAAGTCTGGGCTTCAAGCCAGGTTTCTTTTAGGCAATAACAAACTGTAATACCATAATTCGCCACAAGATGTCACCAACGCTGTTTTATAGCTTTTTAAGTCCAAAACATATATGGTGGTTTTTCAAGTCTTACTTTAAAAAAAAATACCAAAAGTCTCCAATAAGAAAAAAGAACACTTTTAGTCCCCAAGTTTCAAAAGAATATATATCCAATTAGGTTAAAATTAATCTTATGGTTGCTCTGTTTCCCCTGGGTAGTTAGTCATTGCTCTCCTTAGAGGGTGGGGTAAAAATTCCCTTCCCTCTCTCCTCACGGGGAAAAATGCGTTGGGCAGCTTTTTCAAGAAACAAAATTTAGAATCTTAAAGAGAGGATCAGGTCTCACCCAGTTTCATCCGCATTGCTTGAAAGTTGCTTGGTGGTGCTTTTTACTTCAGCTGTCAGCAGCTTAGTGACCAGCCATATTAATATGGCCGGTCCTTCCCCCGCCGGTTTGGAAGGCTTCCCCAGATCAAACAGAAGGGCCGCCACCCTCCCATGATCAAGCGGGGATCCCCTCCTTGTTCGTCGCCTCTACGGGGCGACTTTTGACCCCTTCCAGGGTCCACCAGCGGAGCGAATTCAGATGCGAAAGACGGAGCCCCATCTTCCTGCGTTCGCGGTGCTGCAACATCAAGCCGAAATCCAGTTTGACAATCTTTTGACAGCACAAGATGTAGCATAGCTAAAAACTATTCAAAACATTATTTGTTCTCTAAGGAATGCTAAATAGTATATTTATCATCTGGAGCTGTATACCATATTTAATCTTCTCAAAAAGATAATCCCAATTCTTAAATTCCATCACAGCTTGAATTTAATAAACTAATCATCCATCCAGGCAACTCAGAAAAATTCCCACATATGGATTGATGTCCTAGAACAGGGCTTTTCAACCTTTTCACCAATTGTACCACTTTTAGAATATGGCAATATTCGAATACCACCAGTCGCCTAGCAAGGTGTCAAAAACTTGGATGACCAAAAAAGAAAGAAAGAAAAAAAAGTGATAAAGGACAGGTAGTCCTTGACTTACAATAGTTTGCTTAGTGACTGTTCAAAGTTACAATGGCACTGAAAAAGTGACTTATGACCATTTTTCACACTTATGACTGTTGCAGCATCCCCAGGGTCATGTGATTTACATTCGGATGCTTGGCAACCGATTCATATTTATGATGGTCACATTGTCCCAGGGTCACGTGATCCCCTTTTGCGACCTTCTGACAAGCAAAGTCAGTGGGGAAACCAGATTCACTTAACAACCATGTTACTAATTTAACAACTGCAGTGATTCACTTAACAATTGTGGTAAGAAAAGTCATAAAATTGGGCAAAACTCATTTAACAAATTTCTCACCCTTCCTTTTATATCCTCTCTTCTGTCCCCCTTTTATGTCCTCTCTTCTCTCCTTTTATATCCTTTTTTCTCTCCCCTTTATATCCTCTTCTCTCCCCCATATCCTCTCTTCTCTCCCCCTTTTATATCCTCTCCTCTCTCCCTTTATATCCTCTCT
>NW_015386785.1:1191910-1206269 GCF_001527695.2 Protobothrops mucrosquamatus
TCTTCTCTCCCCTTTATATCCTCTTTTCTTTCCCATTTATATCCTCTCTTCTTTCTCCTCTCCTTCTTTTATATCCTCTCTTCTCTCCCCCCCTTTACATCCTCTCCAGCTGAATCTCTGCCTGCAATGCACCATTGTTGCTCCTTTTTCATGTTGCTGCTTGTAGTCAGTCTGTGTAATCTTCTTGCAGCAGCTTACCAGGTGTTCCACTGTTTCTTCAGCTTCTTTGCATAGGCAGCACTTATCATCTGTTGCTGTCTTCTCAATTCTGGCTTTGTATGCATTTGTCTTAAGGCTTGGTCTTGTGCGGCCAGAATTAGTCCCTTGGTCTCTTTCTTCAGCTTTCCAGCTCTTAGCCATCTTCTTCATTGTCCTTCATATATTCTTCCAAAACCATTTTTTCTTCAACCATCTGATGTACTTGCAACATTCCATGCCCACCCATTTGCCTTGGTAGATAGAGTCTGTCAATGTCACTGCGAGGAAGAAGATTCATTTTCATTATTTTTCTGGTTTTCCTATCCATTGCTTTTAGTTCTGCTTGAGTCCAGCTGCATATCTAATGACTGCAATTGTCCAGGTGTTGATTGCCTTGATGGTATTTCCTCCATTGAGTTTGGACTTTATGTGATGACTCCCCCCAGATAATTCCCCAGATACCTCTCTAGATGTCAGCTTGGGGGAGGATGAACCAGTTCTTGGCACATCAGAAGCTGAGTTAATTGATGGCTCCGAGTAGCCATCTGGAAGTGATTTGGCTGAGGCTCCAGCTGGGGAAAGGATACAGTTGCAGATGGCCAGTGAGGAGGAGAAGAAGGAACTGCCTTCTGTACCTGATCCAAGAACACATAGGGCAGAGAAAAGGCAGGAGCAGAGAAGGTCAGACAGACTACTCAAGAGGAGAAAGCTTTGCCCTCATTGATGGGCTGCACCGGAAGCTGGCTATTTAGCACAGCAGACAGAGGGAGGCATTGCCGAGTGTTTGTTTCTTAGTTGTGTTTTTTGGTCGTTGTGATTCCTGCATCACTTTGGATTGACACCATGCCTTGACTTGAATTGTGCCTTGGAAACTCTGGACTTTTCTTGATTTGTGAAATTTGTGTTGTGGATTTAAGTTTGCCTAGTGGATTTATTTTGTTTGAGAAACTTTCAAGTGCTTTGTGGATTCTTTGGCCATTGCTCTGTGGACTAACATTGGTCTGCTCATGGCTGGACTTAATTGGAACTGTTCTGGGTTTTTTGGTGAAGGGAATTGCTGGGGAATATTAATAAACTCACTAAACCACAGTTACACGTGTGTGTGAGTGAGCGGGGCAGCACACTGTAAGATCTTCTTCATTCTTTGATGTATTCATCCCTAATCTTTTTCTTGATTTCAATGTGCTTGATGTCAGATTGAAGGATACCCAGGTATGTGTAGTAATCATCTTCATCCAGACTCTTAATGTTATTTTTGTGTGGCATCTTGATTCCTTCAGTTTTTACTATTTTTCCTTGTTTGATAGTGAGTGTGGTACATTTGTCCAATCCAAACTCCATTGCAATATCTTGGCTATATATATGGACAGTGTTGAGCAGCGATTCTAATTCAGATGGTATTTTCCATACAGCTTCAGATCATCCATGTAAAGAACATGGGATAGTCTGACAGATGTTTTAGATGTTTGATAGCCATGGCTTGAGTTATTCAATATTGTTGACAAAGGAAACAGTGCAATGACAAATAGTAGTGGTGATAGTGAATGTCTTTGAAATATTCCTCTCTTGATATTAACCTCTCCCAGTCTCTCACCATTGACCTGCAACTGTGTCTTCCATTGTGCCATCGATCTTTGCACAAAATTTCTAATGTTTCTTCTGACTCCTATTATTTCTAGGCACTTGATTATCCAGTCATGTGGCAGAGAGTCAAATGCCTTTTTGTAGTCAATCCATGCTACATTCAGGTTGGTTTTTCTTCTCCGGCAGTTTTCCAAAATCATTTTGTTAATTAGGAGTTGATCTTTTGTTCCTCTGCTATTGGGGCAGTTTCCTTTCTGCTCAGGTGGAAAGAGATTGTTTTCAGCTAGATGCTGTTGGACTGCATCAGCTATCACATCAGTTAGCAATTTGAAAGTTGTTGGTAAGCAAATAATTGGCCTGTAGTTGTTGCCTGGTGCTGCCCCTTTTGTTGGATTTTTCATTATCAGGTAGGTGTTCCCAGATGTTAGCCACTCTTCAATTTCACCTCCTTGTAAGATGTTGTTAAACTGCTTGGCAATGAGTGGGTATAGAATAGTTAAATGTTTCAACCAAAAACTATGCAGATCATCTTCACCTGGTCCTGATCAATTCTTCATCTTCTTTGCTCTTTTTTCTACTATTTCTGCTGTTATTCCTAGTTCTTTCATTTCAACTTCTTTTTTATTTTTATCCACCTCTTTTAACCAAGCTGCGTCCTTGTTGTATTTCTTTGGGTATCCCATATCTGCTCCCAGAACTGCAGTGCTTCTTCCTTATCAGGTACTCACTGATTCACTGCAGTTTTTCCATTGATGGACTGGTAGAAAAATTTCTGATTGGATTGAAATCGGAGATTCCGCGTATAATTTTCAATTCGAGCTTTGTATCTGCTGATCTTCTTGGCTATAGCTGTTATTTGATGTTTTATTATTTCCAGTGCTTGCTTGATCTTCCTTGTTTCTAAGTGGTATTTCTTGATTAGGTATTATTTTATTTATTCTTGTTCTTCAGCTTCTTTTTTTTCACTTGTTCTAGCTTGCTTGCATCTGATCTCAACTTGCTGATCTTATTTTCCAGTCAAATCTTCCATTTTTGTGGTGCACTGTTTGGTTTTTTTTCTTCTGTTGATTTTCAATCCCAGATATTCAGTTATAACTCCAGCTGTGCTGTACATTAGTTTATTTCTTTCTTGCAGTGAATTCATACTTATACTTGATATTGCAGTATTTGCATCTTTTAACACTTGTGCTAGCTGTTTCCTTGGAACAAGATTCAACACAGGCAGTCTTATTCTGGTGTTTTTGTGCTCTTCTAGATGCTCAGTTATTCTTTTTTCAATTTTTTTTATTTCTAGTTAGTTAGTGGCTTTGTTCTTCCTGAGGCATAGGAGAGGGTGCCTGGTTTCCAAATGAAAACAGTTGTATTTCTCTGCTGGATTCCTCTACTACCAACTCCCCTGGTTTCCCTCTATATCCTGAGTTACTTCTGCAACATGTTGAATTCTTTGCCCTGGGTAAACCTTTGCAGTTCTTCCAATACTGTTTCTGTGAATACTTTATTTCATATTATAAATCGATGTTGATCTGCTAGCCTCTGTTCTGTTATTTCTGACTCTGGATGTTCTTTTCAGAACTGGTACATTCATTTCAAATATCCTCTTCCTGTTGGACTTGATCTGTAATAACAGATCATTATTTCTTTGTTTTCAATCACTGTGTATTTACGACAAGTAAACACATTTTCTTCCAGTAGTTCTGCAGCTGCTGGCCCTGGTTGCTCAGCCAACAGCCCTGAGTCCTGTAGCCCATTTTTCACCAGGAACTCCAACATCTAGCACGGAACCTGTTAACCAGATGACACCCGAGCTGGTATGGCTTTCTGAAATTTATGTCTCACCATACTTTTTATGGAAGAGACACTCTTTGTCTGACTCCTCTGATGAGACCTGTCCAGTATGGTTGAACCTCTGGCATAGCTCTCATCTTCCTCAGAGCACACAAGTCCCACAACCACATCAAGGTAGTGTCTCACTACGACTACTATACTTCTACTACTATTACTACTACTACTACTAATTATTATTATTTTTACTATTATTATTGTTATTATTTACATTTATGTAAGTCTTTGTGTGTTCCACCTGAAATTGGTGCCAATATTCAGCATTTGTAATCAGAACAGCTTCAAAATGAGGGCTATGGGGCCTCAAGTTGGCCCTGCATCTGATGCTTCTTCTATAAAAGAAAGCTCAAGATGTATCTGCGACTTATCCAGGAAAGCATTATAACATAAGGAATGAATACATACCCAAAATATTTTAATAGTTAATCGGCAATAATATTATCTTGAAAAATGCTACACATCTGGTGGACCAATAAACATTAATTTAGGGAAGTGAAAGAGTCTCACAGTGCCATTTTCATGGCCATCTGCTATAATCTTATTTGGAAAATCTTAGCCAAGGAGCTGAAGCACATCAGAAAAAGTTATGGTGAACCAACTTCTGTACTATTTCATAAATCCAAGTATTCATTAATAATAGCTCTATTGGATACAATCAATGCTGAAGGGTACTTTTCAGGATAATAGGTTTGATTATCTTTAGAACAGTCTAACTTATCTGCTGATATTTTGGAGTCAATGAGAATATATTGAGTTTAAATCCATATAGGTATGCTTTGAAATGTTTCCATGTTAAAAAAATGATGAAAAGTCCTAAATGGAAATTAAACATCAGCATAATTTAATTCTGGTTAAAAAGCCAAACTGTGGCATTCAAGTCTGTATGCTGTTCATAAAGGCTTGCTTTTTGTAAACCAATGTGCACATGTTTCATTCTATTTCATACTATAAAGTCTCCTCAAACAAGAGTGATCAAAAATTGCATTTTGTATGTTATTGTATTAAAATATTAATACATTCCAGAGATAAACAGCAATGTCTCTATGGATATGTTGTAGAACAGTCATCAACCATTTCAAATTAAAAGTATAGTATTATGAGAAGACACAGTTTCAAAACATCTTCTACTACTTTAGAAAAAAATAATTAAAAAGAATATCTAAGAACTTAAATTGTGAAAAAAATAATCAAGAGGACCTTGGCACTATCTTTTTCACTATAGTGAGACATATTGCTTAAATCTAGTAATTATTTTGAATTTGCATCCAGCCGTCCATCCAAATAATCACATGCAAAGTTAGGAAAATCTCTGATTTCCTCATTCCTTTTTTTGTCAATACAAGCAGTCACTTCAATGTATTAAACATATGTTTAATTTGTATATCCAATGGTTGCATCTGCTGTTTTGAAAAGAATGTGTGTTTATATATTGGAACATGCAATGCTTTAGATTCTATTTGGAAGAAGTTATGTTGTTATGCCAACAAGGCACAGACAGATTGCATTCACCCTCTTAAGCATTCCAAGTCATTTTTTTTTCAAATTAAATCTGAAGCCTACACAGCTCTATTATAAATTTCATGTCTAACATGTATTAAATTTCTTAATTATTTATCAAACTTGTATGCCATCCATCTCATGCAAGGTGACTGTAGGTAGTATTGAAACTCTTAGCACAGGGGTTTCCAAACTTGGCAACTTTAAGATTATGGACTTCAACTATCAACTTCAAGTCCACATGTCTTAAGAGTTGCCAAATTTGGAGAGCCCTGTCTTACTACAAAGGATGACTAATTCATACACATGAGTGACATGGCTGCAACACTAAATCGTTTCTGTAGTTGATTATACAATACTTTGTAACACTGGTAAAGAAGAATATGGAGTATAACAAAATCAAACAAAGCTTTCTATGTTCATAAGTAAATTGGCCTTGAAACTATTCCTTGCAATATTCACATACACAAAAGAAAAATATATCTCAAATTTATTTTTTCAAGAATTCTTTGTATGGATAATTTTAAGAACTACTGCTACCCTATATTTCACAAAGTACAGGTATGAGTGTTTATTTCACAAGTTTTCACAAAAACTAATTAATTCAGAAAGGGTACTTACATTAGAAATTCAAAATTGCAACCAAAAAGAGGCCTATGTAGCCATGTGACTTGGATTAAAGCTCTGCTGCTGCAGTGGCCATTTTTATCTCTGTGACTTTCCTGGGCCTCTCAGGGCTATGAGCAGCAAGAAGGGGTTTTTTTTCCCCTGGTCACATGGCCAAACAAGCTGAGCAGAGCCAGCACCAGTTTTTGCTTTTGCTGCAGTCTGCTACTGCCTGGGTTAGAGTACTACAATTACTTCTGTAAGTATTTTAAAATATTTTTTTTTGTTACTCTATACCAGGGGTAGGCAACCTTGGCTCTTTTATGACTCATGGACTTCAACTATACTATGCTGGCTCAGGAATTCTGGGAGTTGAAGTCCATGAGTCATAAAA
This sequence comes from Protobothrops mucrosquamatus, assembly GCF_001527695.2. Taxonomy (NCBI): domain Eukaryota; kingdom Metazoa; phylum Chordata; class Lepidosauria; order Squamata; family Viperidae; genus Protobothrops; species Protobothrops mucrosquamatus. Next base: position 1,198,032 of record NW_015386785.1, read on the forward strand.
GAGCCGAGGTTGCCTACCCCTGCTCTATACTGTTTGTTTACAAGCACTTTGGGAACTGCTCTGCTTTTTAAGTACTGTACTTTGTAAACTGTTTGCAAACAATTGAGCTTTTATTTTGAAGATTAACATATATTACTGTAGTTTGTAGATTTTAAATTTAAATTGCCTCCAGAAGTTGTGGGTGCCCCATCACTGGAAGTTTTTAAGAAGAGACTGGATAGGCATTTATCAGAAATACTATGAAATAATGTGAGAGCAGTGGGTTAGACTAGGTGACCTGAAGGTCCCTTCCATCTCTGTTACTACTGCAAGCCAAGAGTTCTGCAAATCCCTCCCCCATCTCCCTCTGGATGCCTGGCTGATGACTCTTAAGCTAATTAGTGGAAAGGTTTTTTTTAAGCACCCCCCCTCCCCACCTTAGTTAGCTGAAGACACTTGAGCTGGCTAGCAGCAGTTATTGTTTTTTTAAAAAAATAACTGCAATGGTGCCAAGCTAAATTGGAGGCAATTTAGTTTCTGAGCGCACCAGAAACAGCTGATAGGTGGCTAGCGGGAAACCCTCCCATTTCAATTAACAGGGCAGCTATGGGAGGAAATAGTAAGTCAGATCTTCATTCATTTAACAACCTATTTGATTTAATTAATGAATTTGATTTTAAAAATTTGTAAAATTGAGTCTGATTCATTTGATGAGTTTTTTGACTTACAAGCCCAATGGCCAGGCTCCATTAGGTTCATATCTTGGGGACTACCTGTATTATAAAGAATCTTACAACTGGAGTAGGGAACAAATAAAGTTATTTTCTGATTATTAAATGATTATGACATATTGATGTTACATTTTTCTGCTTTTCTGAATATAAAAATGCTGCTAATAGTAAGTATCTGAAGTTTAAAGTATCCAGGGACTGCAGGATAATATATTTAGGTCCTGTATTATGCCAATCTCTAATCTAAAAGAATGTTCAAATGTACATAACAGAAATGATCAAAGAATCTATCCCTTTAAAACCACTTCCCTACTTATAACTGTTTTGTATCATAATGTCCAATATCTGCTTTCTACTATCACACTATTTAGCGCACTAAGAATGTATTTTTGGAGAATAATATGCAAGCTACTTCCATTAACTTCAAAATAGATGAAACAACTGTTCAGCTTAAAAACTCTTGACATTGTCCAACTTTTCTTTTGTCATTACTCTTCCACTATATCTACTTAGATGTGATGACTGAAATAGTGTTTAATAAGAAGGCCTCAGAGGAAAAAAAATAATGTTTTCAAGCAAGCATCAACATCTCTGGTGGCTTTATATTTTACATTAGCTCCTATAACTTGTATAGCAGTTTATAAACTTAATAACAACTTTCTATTACAAGGAATATTTCTTTTTTGACAACTCTGAAAGACATTTGGATTCTTGGGGCAACAAGAAAAAAAAACTTATTTTCAAGTGTACTTACAGAAATTAAGAAGCTCTTGTGGTATCATGAAACAAGCTAAGTCACTGTCTACTGTCAAAGAACCTGGAGGTGAGTTCAACTAAGGTTCTCAATGTCTAAAAATATACATTAGTTGAAATTAAAGTTATATTAAAAAATTGGATCTCTTTAGCTTTATAGTTCAGAAAGTCAATGGCCTTTTGTGTTATGTTCAAAGTGAAATCAATATAGAGACCCATTAACCATGTGTATTTCAGTGGGCAGGAAAAAGTGAAGGAGAGGACAAGTCTCTCATTGATTAAAAATCAGTTATATCTCATGATAGAATTCCCATCTTAACTATCTTTTTTTAAAAATATATACTGTCTGTATAATAGTGTTAGTGCAAAGTTCCTCTTTTGGCATTGTATTTAATGGCCCACTTAACTGTAATTATAATCATTATCTGGAATAAAGTCCTTTCTTTTTCTATTCAATGGCACTTGCTCAATCCAAATAAATTTACTTCAAATTCTCAAATCCTTGGAACTACAGTTGGAGAAGAAGGGAATTTGATCCTTTCTCACATATGCTTTCTATTCCATTCTTTCACTCTCTCCCATATAGATAAGGTGAGACTAGATAAAGTTCAATGGCATTCAAGGGAGTCGGACTTTTTCCTCTTGTGCCCACATAAAGATTCTAGACTAAGACTCCATTTGATTCCTCCCCTTGGCTCAATCAGTCTCTTTCCTACAATGTGCTTTAATAATTGTTGCAGAGTAAGATAATGATTGTAGATGTAAATGTACAGCAGTGTTAAGGTGTTATTTACTAGTACTAACAGATGTATTATAGGGAAAGTAACCAAAGGGAGTGTGGGGCAGCAATTTTCAATTGATGAAATTTTAGCAATTAATTCCAAACAATAATAAATAAAGCTCTGCTCTCTCTATAGAAGGAAGAAAAAAATTAAAGCTAGTATAGTTTCTAGCACAACCCAGTACATTTAATTGACATATTTAATTGACCTCAATACCTGGGAAGATTCTGGAAAAGTTAATCAAACAATGAATCAGCGAACACCTAGAGGCAAACAAAATCATTACTAAAAGCCAACACGTGTTTGTCAAAAATAGATCATGTCAGACAAATCTTATTGCATTCTTTGACCAAGTGACAAAATTAGTGGACCAGAGGAATGTTGTGGATATAATTTACTTGGATTTCAGTAAGGTATTTGACAAAGTAGATCACAACCTACCACGTGATAAGATAGAAAAATGCGGGTTAGGCAGCATCACCACCAGATGCATTTGTAGCTAGCAGATTGGCCGTACTCAGTGTGTGGTCCTCAATTGAACTACATCTACATGGAGGGAAGTGTGTAGTGGGGTACCCCAGGGCTCTGTTCTTGGCCCAGTGCTCTTCAACATCTTCATCAACGATTTGGACAAGGGAATAGATGGGGAACTCATTAAATTTGCAGACGACACCAAGCTGGCAGGAATAGCCAATACTCCAGAAGACAGGCTTAGGATACAGGAGGATCTGGACAGACTTGAACACTGGGTGCTATCTAACAAAATGAAATTCAATGGTGAAAAAAGTAAGGTTCTACATTTAGGCAAGAAAAACCAAATGTACAGGTATAGTATAGGGGGTATTATTATTTAATTATTATTATTATTTAAATTTATATACCACCCTATCTCCCTTACGGGACTCAGGGCGGTGAACAGGCAATAATAAAAATCACAATAAATATTAAGTAAAAAGCCTGCTCTAAAATACCCCATATAAAAACCCCTACCAAAACACAATCAAAACTACGCCAGGCCGGTCGCATGGAATAGATCGGTTTTCAAGGCTCGGCGAAAGAGGCGCAGGTCCATAGTTGTACGTAGGTCGGGGGGTAGGTTATTCCAGAGGGCAGGAGCTGCCACAGAGAAGGCTCTCCCCCTGGGGGTCGCCAGCCGGCATTGACTGGCCGACGGCACTCTAAGGAGGCCCTCTCTGTGGGAGCGGACTGGCCGAAGGGAGGTGTTTGGTAGGAGGCGGTCTTGCAAATACCTAGGTCCATTGCCATGGAGCGCTTTAAAAGTTGTTACTAACACCTTGAAGCGCACCCGGAAGGCCACAGGCAGCCAGTGCAGCTTGCGCAGGAGAGGTGTTACATGGGAGTATCTAGAGGTCCCCAAAATCCCCCGCGCGGCCGCATTCTGAACTAGCTGGAGCCTCCAGGTGCACCTCAAGGGGAGCCCCATGTAGAGAGCGTTGCAATAGTCCAGGCGGGAAACAACGAGGGCTTGAGTGACCGTGCGTAGGGTGTCACGATCCAGAAAGGGGCGCAACTGGCGTATCAGGCGAGCCTGATGAAAAGCCCCCCTGGCCACGGCTGTCACATGATCGTCTAAAGACAGCCGAGCATCCAGGAGGACGCCCAGGTTGCGGGCCCTCTCCGCGGGAGCTAATGACTCGCCCCCGATAGCCAGAGATGGAGCCAACTGGCTATGTCGTGACGCCGGAAACCACAGCCACTCGGTCTTGGACGGGTTGAGTCGAAGCCTGTTCCTCCCCATCCAGACTCGCACGGCCTCCAGGCACCGGAACATCACTTCCGCGGCATCGTTGGGGTGGTCTGGGGTGGAGATGTACAGCTGGGTGTCATCTGCGTACTGATGAAACTCCACCCCAAAACCACGGATGATCTCACCCAGTGGCTTCATATAAATGTTGAAGAGGAGAGGCGAGAGGACTGACCCCTGTGGTACCCCACAAGTGAGGCGCCTCGAGGTCGACCTCTGCCCCCTGCCAACACAAATTGCGACTGGTCCGAGAGGTAGGAGAACCACCGTAAAACAGTGCCCCCCAACCCCAACCCCCCTAACCGGTGCAACAAGATGGTATCAAAAGCCGCTGAGAGGTCTAGCAGGACCAGGATAGAGGAACAGCCTCTATCCCGAGCCCTCCAGAGATCATCAACCAACGCGACCAATGCCGTTTCCGTGCTGTGCCCAGGCCGGAAGCCAGACTGGCTTGAGTCTAGATAGTTTCTTCCAGGTGCTGAGGGAGCTGTCGTGCCACCACACTCTCAACAACCTTCGCAAGAAAGCGAAGGTTGGAGACAGGACGGTAGTTGGCCAAAATAGCCGGGTCCAGGGAGGGCTTCTTGAGGAGGGGCCTCACCACCACCTCTTTCAAGGCGGCCGGCAAGAACCCCTCACTCAAAGAAGCATTGATGATTCCCTGGAGCCAGCCTCGTGTAACCTCCCGGGAGGCCAGTACCAGCCAGGAGGGACACGGGTCCAGTAGACATGTGGCGGTATCTTGCTCAATAGTAGTAACCAGGGCTTTTTTTGTCATAGAACGCCCAGAACAGAGTTCCGGCACCTTTTTTGGATGGAACCTTGTAGGGTAGGCAAGGCGGGTTGTATGACATGTGTGAGTTCCGGCACCTTTTTTTTTTTTTTTTACAAAAAAAGCACTGGTAGTAACTGTGAGAGGGATCTCGGAGTCCTAGTGGACAATCATTTAAATATGAGCCAGCAGTGTGCTACAGCTGCCAAAAAAGCCAACACAGTGCTAGGCTGCATTAACAGAGGGATAGAATCAAGATTACGTGAAGTATTAATACCACTTTACAATGCCTTGGTAAGGCCACACTTGGAATACTGCATCCAGTTTTGGTCACCACAATGTAAAAAAAGAGTACAGAGAAGAGCAACAAAGATGATTAGGGGACTGGAAGCTAAAACATATAAGGAATGGTTGCTGGAATTGGGTATGTCTAGTTTAATGAAGAGAAGGGCGAGAGGGGACATGATAGCAATGTTCTAATATCTCAGGGGCTGCCACAAAGAAGAGGGAATCAAGCTATTTTCCAAAGCACCTGAAGGCAGGACAAGAAGCAACGAATGGAAACCAAAGAGAGAAGCAACCTAGAACTAAGGAGAAACTTCCTGACAGTTAGAACAATTAACCAGTGGAACAACCTGCCTCCAGAAGCAGTGAATGCTCCAACACTGGAAGTTTTTAAGAAGAGAGTGGACAGCCATTTGTCTGAAATGGTATAGGGTTTCCTGCCTGAGCAGGGCGTTGGACTGGATGACCTCCAAGGTCCCTTCCAACTTTATTATTATTATTATTATTATTATTATTATTATTATTATTATTATTATTATTATTATTATTATTATTATTATTATTATTATTATATATGCTGAGCATTTTAGCAAATCTCAAATATTCAAAGTAAGTGTTATATGGTTGCTGTAAAATAAAATAATAAGACTACTGGCTACGTTAATGAGCAAAACTTTCTTGACAGAATCAATGAGACGTGCTTGGAAAATCATCTGACATGATTCATTCTTTTTGTGGGAATGGCAAAAGAAAACTTAATATGAAAAGATTCCAGGTACATCAAAAGATTCAATGTTATATCCTTCAAGTTATTTTTATGTTTCTAATGTTGTTCCTATCTCTTAGCTATGTCACATCATTCATAAAGGATCTGCCTTTTTTCTGTATAAAAAGCAAAACATTTCTAACATTTTGACAATTCTCTATAGGCTAAAGTGATTGTATTTGTACAATATTATATGCAGTCATGCATGAGTCTTTCTGCATTCAGTTCACTGCTTATGAGTTAATTTACCATAAACCATCTTGGCATAAAAAAATCCACACCCATTCCCAACTTCAGGTTCATTCCCAAAGGTGTGCTTTTAAATGAGCGGGACTTGCAGACAGACAAAAAACATTCTTTTCACCAGTATGGTGCCTAACCAAAGGGAGTAAATATACTTTTACTTCATCTGCTGAAGTATTAGGATTTCTTAGTTGTCTGTCAATCATAATTCTTTGCTTGTTATCAAGCCAAAATTCACAATGCAATATGACTTCAGTTTTAGTGCAACAGAAGACTCCATTAATCCTCAGTAATCATTAAGACATAATACAACAAATTTGATTTCCAAAGAAACTCCACCAAATAAATAACAGCCATACAAATTCAATTAATTAAAAATAGAGTTTTCATGGAAAATGATCCTGGTGGAATATATCCCTTGCATTTAATTCAATGTTACAGTGAAATCTATGGTAATGATATTGATGAGACAGCAAGTTAGAAATCAGAATATTGTTTACTAATATTTATCAATGTTATAAAAACTCAGAAACCCCAAATGTTTTATTCTACTTTTAATAAACAATAATCACATATAGTAGCAAGGTTTGTTATGAACTAAGAAATGGTCCATATATTATTGGTCAAAGAATGTGTGTCTATTAAACAATCATATTCTGGTAAAACTAGTCAGTGCACCTATTATTTTTGGTCCAGAAAATATGTTATAGGGGATTTGGGTAAAATACAATGCTAGAGGTTGATAGTTTGATTTGCAATGTACTAGCTCCATGATGTTTATTTAAAAGGAAGTTGGAAGTTATTTAAAATGGAAAAAGTCTCGTGGTCAAGGTATTATGATGTTATGCTGGGGATCCTGATATTCTTTTGTCCACAAAATCCTATTCATAATGTATAACTTTAGTCAGGGAAAGAGATCATGGTAGATGGTTTGGATAATATGGTTTAGAAACTATAAGATTAAATGTTCTTAAGACAATATAGTTTCTATAATCCATATAAAATTTGTATTATATTGTGCAGATGCTCATAGCAGAAAATAAGCATTTGCAATAGTATTTTTCTCTCTAGAGCACTTAATGATCACACATGAATCTTGAGGCAAGAACCATAAGTTACATACTTGTATCTGATATACATACTTGTATATGATATACAAATACTAAGTTAAGTCCAAACTCTGACAAATAAAGTTACTCCAAATTTTATTAAGACACAGATGGGACTTCAAGTTAACTTCACCAATGGACTGGGCCTGGATAAGCTTCCATCTTGCCCTTGTGTCTGTTGGTGGATTTTCCAGACCCTGCCCATTTGGAGCAAGGTAGTAAAGGGAGTTTTGAGTTTGAGCTCAAGGGCTGCTTTGGAAAGAAGGTGATTACCTCTAGATTTTAACTTTTAAAGCCCAGGGGAATGGAAGTAAAAATGAGAGAGTTGTTTCCCAGCTGGGAAGTCAGTGAGCAAAGCCTGGATTAGGAGGTGCCTGTACTCACTGCTTGGAAGAAGCAGACTCTCCTGGGTCTGAAAACTGATAGGCAGTGGAAGGAGGTGCCTGTACTTGCTGTGTAGGGGGCAGCAGGTCCTCCTCGACATCTTTTTTTTGGTCCAAAAACTGACAGGCAGAGCAGCATGTTTTGGCCACAAGGGAAGACCTGTCTAAGCCAATTGAACCCCACATTGGAAGGGGAACACATGAAGCTGTAACTCGAGGGTCATGACAGGATCCCCCTCTAGGAAACTTGCTCGTGGGTTGGGATGAGAGGCGAGTATGAAAGAGAAATGAGCAAGGAATGGGCTTTATTCAGGGACCAAACTGGAAAACCAATTTGGCAAAAAAAAGGTATTTAAAAAGAAAAGGATATATATATATATATCCTTTACCTATATATGTAGGTCTTTGGTTATTTGGGTTTTCTCCCGCGTAAAATTGGAAGTGTCTTGGCGACGTTTCGACGAAGTCCCATTCGTCATCTTCAGGCTGGTGTCTTCAGCTTCGTGCTTCTAGGAGTAGTGTTTATCCAAACCATCTACCATCTACCATGATCTCTTTCCCTGACTAAAGTTATACATTATGAAGCTGAAGACACCAGCCTGAAGATGACGAATGGGACTTCGTCGAAACGTCGCCAAGACACTTCCAATTTTATGCGGGAGAAAACCCG
>NW_015386785.1:1206369-1212218 GCF_001527695.2 Protobothrops mucrosquamatus
ACACACACACACACACATATATACTAGTAATAGAACTAAAAATTCGACTCTTGGGTATATCCATGCTAAAACAAAATAATCACGACCACCAAGAGGAAATGTAAAATATTTAAAAGCAATTAAAAGATTAAAAGCATTTAAAATATTAAAATACAGGCAACCAAGCTTTCGTCGGGCTCTCCCGACATCATCAGGGTTGATAAGGCGGTTTCGGGGAGGGCTTATATGCCGCCTCCAAGTGCTTGCATCCGGCTACGCGACCGTGTAATCGGGCCCAGGTGTCTGCGCTCCTGCGCTCTGGGTGCCTTCTTTCTACCTGCGTGTAAACTCTTTGCCTCCCTTTCCTGTTTGCCACTATCCGGTCCTTGGGTATCCTTACCGGGGGCAACGGGGGGTTCTTTCCCATGCCTCCCATCAGTTCTACCTTCCACATCCTTCTCCTCAAGCCCATTGGTCCTGTGGGGTTTGATCCAGCTGCAGTCAACCTCTCCCCCCCTTTCTCTTTCGCCCGTGTCGGCTGGATCACTCCCTATGCCATCATACCGATTGCTCCCCCCCTCCATCTTCCTACTGTTGTCACGCCTCATGAGTCTGCCTTCAGGTCCCCCCTTTTCTCTCTCGTCCACCATCCGGGGTCGTCCTCTTGCGCCTCGGAGCTCTCTTCCCGTGCGTAATCTGGTGAGGGGGTATCCCCCCCGATCGGGCATTCCCCATTCACACCCATCCACCTGATCAGATGGAGTATCGGAACGGGTGCCTGTGGGAACGCCCACCACCCCCATGATTGAACAACGGAACCTACGGACTGATCTGTGTGATGGGTTGGGGGTTGGTGGGAGGGACGGGAGGAAGATCCCCATCGGAGGTAGGAACGGCACAGGTATCAGTGAAATGGAAGGAAAGAACACAGTGGAGGTTGTGAGTGGATGCAGGATCCCTAGGACTGGTATCAGTGAAATGGAAGGAAAGAACACAGTGGAGGTTGTGAGTGGATGCAGGATCCCTAGGACTGGACTTCACCGAAGGGAAAATGGGGGTAATCATGATAAACATCAAAGGGGTGGAGATGGAATGGCCCCCAAGGATCGTGAAAGGGTGAATCAGCCCAAGGACGGGAGGCGTGTTCCAGCCTGGGAAAGCAGAGGATGCCCACCTGAGATACGGACACAAAAAAGGGGGGAGGAGGGCAGCAACACACATGTAGGTAAAGGAGGTAAGGAAGAATTAACTCAGTTTGCAGATGAAGCCAGGATTGGCCGTCCGGGACCTGTCACGAGATCTAGGAGCCGTGCGCAGACATGGCTGTATTTATAAGCAAGCTCTCCCAGCATCCTGATTATACCCTGACGATGATGGCAGTTTTAGGCCATCGAAAGCTTGGTTTTATTTATTAAAACTGTATTGTTTTATACTTCCTGGTGATCACTTTGTTGTCTTTTAGAAATATGTTCATACCCAGGAATTGATCTTCTATTTTTAATGTTATTATATATATATATATATATATATATATATATATATACACACACACACACACACACACACACACACACACACACACACACATACATACAGTGGAGCAAAAAAGTATGTAGTCAGCCACCAATTGTGCAAGTTCTCCCACTTAAAAAGATGAGAGAGGCCTGTAATTGACATCATAGGTAGACCTCAACTATGAGAGACAAAATGAGAAAACAAATCCAGACAATCACATTGTCTGATTTGGAAGGAATTTATTTGCAAATTATGGTGGAAAATAAGTATTTGGTCAATATCAAAAGTTCATCTCAATACTTTGTTATATATCCTTTGTTGGCAATGACAGAGGTCAAACGTTTTCTGTAAGTCTTCACAAGGATGGCACACACTGTTGCTGGTATGTTGGCCCATTCCTCCATGCAGATCTCCTCTAGAGCAGTGATGTTTTGGGGCTGTCGCTGGGCAACACGGACTTTCAACTCCCTCCAAAGGTTTTCTATGGGGTTGAGATCTGGAGACTGGCTAGGCCACTCCAGGACCTTGAAATGCTTCTTACGAAGCCACTCTTTCGTTGCCCGGGCAGTGTGTCTGGGATCATTGTCATGCTGAAAGACCCAGCCACATTTCATCTTCAATGCCCTTGCTGATGGAAGGAGGTTTGCACTCAAAATCTCACGATACATGGCCCCATTCATTCTTTCCTGTACACGGATCAGTCGTCCTGGTCTCTTTGCAGAGAAACAGCCCCAAAGCATGATGTTGCCACCCCCATGCTTCACAGTAGGTATGGTGTTCTTTGGATGCAACTCAGCATTCTCTCTCCTCCAAACACGATGAGTTGTGTTTCTACCAAACAGTTCTACTTTGGTTTCATCTGACCATATGACATTCTCCCTATCCTCTTCTGGATCATCCAAATGCTCTCTAGCAAACTTCAGACAGGCCCGGACATGTACTGGCTTAAGCAGGGGGACACGTCTGGCACTGCAGGATCTGAGTCCCTGATGGCGTAGTGTGTTACTGATGGTTGCCTTTGTTACGTTGGTCCCAGCTCTCTGCAGGTCATTCACTAGGTCCCCCCGTGTGGTTCTGGGATTTTTGCTCACCGTTCTTGTGATCATTTTGACCCCCACGGGGTGAGATCTTGCGTGGTGCCCCAGATCGAGGGAGATTATCAGTGGTCTTGTATGTCTTCCATTTTCTAATTATTGCTCCCACAGTTGATTTCTTTACACCAAGCTGCTTGCCTATTGCACATTCAGTCTTCCCAGCCTGGTACAGGTCTACAATTTTGTTTCTGGTGTCCTTCGACAGCTCTTTGGTCTTCACCATAGTGGAGTTTGGAGTGTGACTGTTTGAGGTTGTGGACAGGTGTCTTTTATACTGATAACAAGTTCAAACAGGTGCCATTAATACAGGTAATGAGTGGAGGACAGAGGAGCCTCTTAAAGAAGAAGTTACAGGTCTGTGAGAGCCAGAAATCTTGCTTGTGTTTCTAATCTGTTTTTTATGGTACTATTTTTGATAGGTTGGACTGTTTTTTCCCTTTGTGTAAAGACAGATGCAAAAAACGAGTTAAATAGTTCTGCTTTCTCCCTGTTGCTTGTCACCTTCTTGCCACTTTCCTCCACTAATGGACCAATCATTTCCTTCACTTTTTTCTTGTTTTTTACATGTTGAAAGAAGCTTTTTTGTTATTTTTGACTTTGTTTGCAAGCCTTAGTTCATTTTGACCGTTAACTTTCCTCACTTCATTTTTGCAAGGCTCCAGCTATTTGCTGATATTCTGCCTTGGTTATGTGTCCCTCTTTCCACTTTTTATACTTGTCCTTTTTGTCTTCCAGTTTATCAGAGAGTTCTTTATGCAGCCATGCTGGTTTCTTTTGAGAGCTGTTATTTTTCTTCTTTGTTGGTATTGTGCTAGACTGGGCTTTTATATTCTCACTTTTCAATATTTTCCAAGCTTCTTGAGTTGTTTTCCCCTTGAGAATTCTCATCCATGGAATCCTCCCCAAGCTCTCTCTAAGTTTATTAAAATTAGCTCTCTTAAAGTCCAAAACTCTAGTTTGACTGTGTTGTATTGCTTGTGCTCCCATAATGTTGAATTCCAATATTGCATGATCACTTCCTCCCAAGGTTCCTATGGCTTCAACACCTTCTATCATTTCATCTCTGTTAGTGAGGATTAGATCCAATATGGCTAATCCCCTAGTTCCCTTCTCTACTTTTTGGGAGACAAAGTTGTCTGCTAGGTTTTTCAGGAATTTGTTTGATCTTCCACTTGGTGCAGAGTTTGTCTCCCAGTTGATGTCAGGGTAGTTAAAGTCCCCCATTACTATTGTGATATGCTTCCTACATATCTTAGTTAGGAAAAAGTTCATCTATTTCCTCTGTTTGGTTTGGTGGCCTACAGCAGTGATGGCGAACCTTTTAGAGACCGAGTGCCCAAAAACTGGACCCGCCCCTGCTCCACCCCTGCTCCTCCCCTGCTCCACCCCCATCCCGCCTGCCTGCAGGGCCACTCACCACCTCCATCGCCCAACAGTGCCATGGCAGCCACGCCCTCTGCCCGCGCCCAGTAGCATCAACTGTGCGCAATGGGGCGTGAGGGCAGAGTCTTGTCTACGCTGCCTGGCTAGACAAGACTCTGCCCTCACGCCCCATCGCGCACAGTTGCCATGTCCTTGACTGCACTGCTCCGCGTGGGCCACGCTCGGGGGCAACCCTTCTCCAGGAGGGCTGCTGGTGAGGGTGTCACGGGAGGAGGCAAGGCTGGGGCAACGGCATGTGTGCCCACAGAGAGGGCTCCGAGTTCCGCCTCTGGCATCCATGCCATGGGTTCGCCACCACTGGCCTATAGTATACACCTATGGCAATGTCATCCCCCCCTTTTATATTGACCTAAGTGCATTCAAGACAGTTTTCATCATTGTTGTGCTCTATTTCTGTAGAGATGTAGTTATTTCTTATATATACAGCAGCTCCACCTCCTCTTTTGTTTGGTCTGTTTTTTTTAATAATTTAAATCCCTCTAGCTATGTGTCCCATTTGTGGGTTTCTTCCCACCATGTTTCCATAATGGCAATAATATCATATCTGCCCTCATTTATCTGAACTTCTAGTTCACCCTGTTTACTGTTCATACTCTGTGCACTGGTGTATAGACATTTGAGTCTTTTATGACTGACCCTGTGTTTACTTTCTACATAACCTGTGTAGTGCCTGAGTTCCCCTATTTTCTTACCACCTGTTTGGTTCATGCACTTTGTGTGACACTCGTTATTAAAAGCTTGATTTTGCTTGACAGCAAGGTTGATATTCTTGTCCACATACACATTGATGTTTCAGGCAATGATAACCCTATAATTTTTACAATAGTGGCCAAAATTGTGGAAACCTTTTGGAAAAAGTATACAGTAGAAATGCCACCTTTGGTTAAGTTTCCACCAATTTTTCTTCTAATTTCTTTATAACTGTAGCCTTGTTCACTTAATAATACTATTTTACATCACTTTCTGGGCAACCAGTCAACTCTTTGCACCATTACTTTAATTTTATTATGTTTTACAAGCTCACTAAATGAAAGAACAAAAAAAAAACTACCAACGTGATAGCGATCACATAACACACTCACAAATGTCCTCCTCTCAGCTTCAATACATGATATCAATAACTGAATCATACTGTGATCTGATTGGCTCATTGCCAAAACAAGATGACACCTGATTGGCTCTCATGCTCATTGGCTACAATCAGATGAAGGAAAGCTACCTGATATCAACCTAAGCAAGTTGTGCTTCTTTTTTCTGGTTATTTGGCTATAACTTTTCATAGAATACAGTACAGATAATTGAACAAACTTTGTTGCATTACATTCTTGATTAAATTATCTTTCCATTGATATATAATTTTATGGTACTACTCCAAAAAAAGTGGTGTTATTAGCCATCAAACCTCAAAAATATACTTTTCCCAAAAGGTTTCAACAATTTTGGCCACTACCGTAGACTGCTGGGGACAGGGATGTTCTGTATCAATTAACTCACTGTCCCCATTGTTTAGTTTAAATATTTCTCCAGAAAATCTGTGAATTTATTGCCAAGTAACTTACTCCCTTTCTTGGATGGATGCAAACCATCTCATTTGTACATTTTTTCATTGGACCAGCTGCAGACCTCTCAGCGGCTTTTGATACCATTGACCATGGTATCTTGTTGCACCGGTTAGGGGGGTTGGGGTTGGGGGGCACCGTTTTACGGTGGTTCTCCTCCTACCTCTCGGACCGGACGCAATTTGTGTTGGCAGGGGGGCAGAGGTCAACCTCGAGGCGCCTCACTTGTGAGGTACCACAGGGGTCGGTCCTCTCGCCT
>NW_015386785.1:1212719-1216195 GCF_001527695.2 Protobothrops mucrosquamatus
GGGAGAGCCTTCTCTGTGGCAGCTCCTGCCCTCTGGAATGACCTACCCCCCGACCTACGTACAGTTGCGGACCTGCGCCTTTTTCGCCGAGCCCTGAAGGCCCATCTATTCCGTGCGGCCGGCCTGGCGTAGCTTGATTATGTTTCAGTGGGGGGTTTTTTACGGGTGTGTTTTTAGAACAGGCCCGTTATTTAATTCGTTATTTAATTCGATTTTAAAACAAACTATTTATTACCGTGGTTTTTAGTATCGCCTGTTCACCGCCCTGAGTCCCGCAAGGGAGATAGGGCGGTATATAAATTTAATAAATAAATAAATAAATAATAAATAAATAAACTAATATAACCAAAGCTTTCCCCTTTACACCACTCCTTTAACCACATATTGAATTCTGCTATATGCTGGCCTTTTCCATTTTGCTCCTTATACACTGGTAAAACCTCTGAAAAAGTAAGCCTACAGCCTATCCTGCTAAGTTCCTGCCCCAAGCTCTGGAAATCATTCTGCACAGAGAGTATATCTTTTTGAGACAGATCGTTAGTGCCAAGATGTACAATAGCATCCACATCACAATCCTTGCTGGCATTCTTGACTATTTTAAAAATACGCTTCTTGTCCCTACTAGACACCTGACCTCTTTCGAAACCTCTGTGTCCTTTCCTAAATTTACATCCCTTATAATTGAATCACCAACCAGAAGGTGGCTTCTCTTTTTGGATGCCTTGCTCTTCTTGCATGACTGATGTGTAATACCTGATTCGCACTTCTCCCTGTCAAAAACAAGTTCTTGGACCACAATCCCCTGCTTATTTGAGTTATCATCACAACTACCTTGACATGACTCCTTAATGTCCCTATTAAGGTTAGCAAGGGTACTGTATCTGTTATGCAGGGACACAGCGAAAGCTTTTTGTTTATGGTTCACAGTTCTCACCCTGCCTGATCCCATGGTTGTCCACACTGCCCTTTTCCTGCAGGATCTTTGTGGTAGAGGGGGCTGATAGCGCGGAGGCTCAATAGAGTAGAAGGGCTGAACTGGACACCTAATTTCTGCCTGAAGAGCACAGATTACAGACCCTAGATAAATAATCTGTCCTTGTAGACTAGTGATTCATTTACAGATAGGACAGTTTCCAAGTTTGAAAAGAGTACTGCGAAAGACAGCTGCAAAACAAGTGTGGCACTGAATTAAGCCAAACATTCTGAGATGAAAGGAATCTCAGACGCACTTGCTCTGAATGACCACTGCGGTTTTTGATTTTTAGTTATATGATTTGCACGCCATTAGGCACGTGGGCGGCTACTTTTCTCCTCCACCCTCCTCCTCAACTCACAGATTGTAGCTCTTCCCAGCAACCTCTGGGCAGTTTAAATGCAATGGAGGTCCAATCAGCAGGGGCTCAGCTACTTTCCTCCTCCACCCTCCTCCTCTTTTTCAGCCCTGCACAGATGACTCAGCAATTTTTGGAATCAGAGCACATTGACCCAGACGCTGCCTCCAGAGGAGACCCTCCATTCATTTGAGCTAGGGAATTGGGTTTGAATCCAACCATCCACTAGAAAGTCACCATGCAACCAGAGTGGCACAGATCTTCCCAAGTCTTACATCATCCAGATGTATGTGAAAGCTGCAGAGAAAGGAAGGAATCCTGGAGCCATTGGCCCCACATGAAGCCTCAGAAGACAACTGGAAAGACTATGGGGGGAAAGGCAGAAACTCATTGTAAGGTTTTCTTTCTTGCCTCGTTCATGTTGTAATTAAATAGTCAAATGGTTCATGGAGGGATGGCATTTGGAATGGTTGGCACAGCAAGTCCTGAACATCTTGGACTTCTGTCTGGTGAGAGGGAAAATTTGTCCAGGATGTTTGTATTGCCTGTTTTGTATTAGTAACTACACACACACACACACTATTCAGAATCACACTGAGGCTATCCCCTTCATCTACCTCCACGTAAAGCTCTCCAGGCTGGTTCTTGCTCTGTGGCACTTAGTGCTCTGTGGCACTAAGGCCTTTGCATGCATACCTTCTGCAAATTCCATGGGGAGGGAACCATGCCCCCTCAGGCAATTTGCAATTCATAGTAGGAAAGTGATCTCCAAACCCACACCCTGAATATGTTGCACTGGTGAACTCAGTAGGAGTCCTAGGGATCACTGTGTGCAATTTAAGAAATATTAATAAGCCAGGCTTGCACACAGGCTAACCTCAATTGGACATCACAAATTCTGGATGCACTAAGCTAAGAGAGGTACAGGAAGTAACCCTTGAAAATGGGCAGCCAGTGGTTATTTATAAGGCAAAACATAGCTGTGAGGAAATTTGAGGCATCTGCAGACCTGACTGAGAGCTTACAGGACATGACATCAAACATCTAAAATAATTGGCACAGAACATTGGACACTATCAATTTCTATTCCACCTAACAGAACTTTTGCCCTGACTTTTAGAACTTTATGGCCTGGAAGCTCTCCTTATTGGGAGCCACTGCAGAGATCCTTTTCTGTTGCCTCTATCAATACCTCCACCTTTGCATTAACAGTTTAAAAGCTTGTTTCCCCACATCCTGGAACCCTCCATAGAAGCACCCATCAAGTCTTCCTGAATAGATCAATTCTTAATCTTGTGCCAGTAAAAGTGAATCACCCACACTTATATGGCACAAAGGGGGAATTGTAGGAAGTCAGCACACACACCCCAGAGAAGGAAATATTTTGGGGAATATTTAAAAAAGGCAGAGTATATTTCCTCAAAGGAATAATGGAGAAAATCTTAAAAGGCAGAAACCTCTCCCTCTCCCCCAGGCAGAAACTGAGCAGGACAGCTCTGTAGAAATGCAGATTTGATAATCCTATTCAGAAAGACTGGAAGCTTGGAGCTGATGGGATTAGAAAGACAAAGACCCCTAAAATCTATATCCCTCACCCAAAATCTAAAGACATGACCTTTAGGAGGATTGATCCACCACCGTTAGAATACCAAAAGGGCATACTGAAGCTCAGGTCAAAATTCATTGCAGAGGAACAAGAAGAACCTCAAATACAAAGCCACAAGAACAGGAGCATCTCCAAACACAAAAGCCCAAAAATGTATAAAAACCCACCCACTCCCAGCTCCATTTTGTCAGCTACCCCAGAAATACGCTGTGTCACTGAAGTTTCTGGCAACCCAATAAACAGAACTTTCTTTCCTAAGCAGTCTCCATTTTGTTTATTCCCTGGACCTGATGATTTTTCTTTCAACAATATCATGGGGTTTTCTCATCCATAAATAAGTTAATTTATTGAATGAGACAGAAAATGTTCTCACTTTGCATTATATAAGAACATTAAAAATTCTATTGGCTTGCAGGCTGTATGCCGTATGCTGAGGACCATGGGTCTGTTAGGGAATTCCATGGATCTGTCTCTTAATAACTTACAAGTTATAAGCAATGGTGGGATTCAAATATCTGAACAACCGGTTCTTTGCATAG
>NW_015386785.1:1216538-1228209 GCF_001527695.2 Protobothrops mucrosquamatus
ATAGACGCTGCTTCCGGAATTCCGTTCAGGGCCTGGGCCTCCAAGGCCCAGAATGGACTTCCCGAAGTGGTGTCCACGCACTTCTGGTGGGCTGTTCTGGGCCTGGGAGGCCTCCCCAGGCCTCCAAGGCTCAAAGCGGACTGCCGGAAGTGGCATCCATGCACTTCCGGCGGTCTGTTCTGGACCTTGCGAAAAAGGGCTAGGGCTTCAGCCAGTTCACCAAAGTCAACCAAAAATTAGCTACCAGTTCTACAAACAAGTGCAAACCGACTGAATCCCACCACTGGATATAAGTTACGTTTTGCCGTTAGCCACACTTGGGTGCCCTCTGGGAGTACAAAGTGGGTTCTGTTGGAATATTGCTAGGCATTTTATTTTTTTTATTTTTTTTGCAATTTTGCACTAGGCCAAGAATTAAGGGACAGAAATGACAATAGCTGGTTTCTCCAATCATGCTAAGTGATAAACAAGGTGTTTACTTAATATGAAGTGAATCCTATCCAATCCATAATGTTCACTAGTTTCTGGATTATCATAGATTAATGTAAAGCATTATTATCTACAATATGCTTGAATTATAAAAGAGAAGGAAGGGCCCAATTGATGTTTATACAAGTTGTAAGAGCAGCAGCTCCCCCATTTGGTTTTCTGTTCTACAAGATCCTCAATGTTTAGCAACTGCATGGACATATCCATGTTCTTTTCATAGCATCAGTCAAAAAAAAAGTTTCCCATTGCCTTCTTCTATTTTCCCTCCAAATTTTCAGTATAGTTTATATTTCTTGGTGGTCTCCCAAGGGATAACTAAAAGACTGTGGTTTGTGTATCTTTTTCTTTTCTTTTTACAATGGACAAAATTACCTACCTACTAGAACAAATATGCTAGTTAACTGCCAAGAATGTGTAGGAAAGGAATGCTAAATATTTTCCTATTAATTCATCCTTTTTTGCATTCAAAACTACTTTGCTTAAGAAAATGATTAAAGAAGGGGAAAAAGATTAAGAAATTTTACTTCTTAAAAAAAATCCCAAAACATAAGCAGAAATGGTCACAGTTGTGTTTACCATTATTCTTTGTCCAACATACCAAAGACTGGGACAATTTGTTTTTTGTTTTTTTAATACAAATTTTTTATTAGTTTTTCAGTTTTACAATTGAGTATTTGGAAAGCAATGTGGTGATTGGGTTAGTCAATAATTCAATAACAACATCTTTAATACATATCTCAGGTTGCATCATCTAACATTCCTTCTCTATTTCCCTTAACATTTGCTATATCATAATCAAGCTAGTAAATTTCTAATTATATCAAACTCAGTTAAAACACTTATCAGTATGTTTGCTTATACATATCCATGTCCTGTTTTTAAGTTTTACCTAATTTTAATATTTAATTGCAATATTCCAATTTAACCTTTAATATCCATAATATTTAATTTTCGGGTTTCCTTTCCTTTCCTAATTTCCAAATTTCCTTTATTTCACTACATAAAAGTTATACTATCTGAATTACATATATTACTTACATAAATATATTCTTATTTAATTTCATAAACATTTTCTATTTCTCATCCTAGTACATCACCACAACAATGGAGTATCCTTTATTATCTCAAATCTATGATCTGCGTTATCTGGGCTAAACAATAATTCAAAGCTGTTCTCTGATAATTAATGTTCATTTCCCTTATAAATCTAAGTCCTCAATAGTAAGCCAAATAATCCCTTGTTTTTTATTATTTTCCAACAATATTTAAATCTAATAATCAAAATTCCCTTCATCTCAAAGTCTCCCTTTAGCCCATTAATTGAGACTTTAGGATCCTCTAAAAAATCCGAATACCCCATTTTTTAAACCTAACTCTAGGTTTCTTTTTATGCCAACCAGACTTCCATACCAATGCTTTTAGATCTTCAGATCTCCTTTCATTCTTGTACATGTTACTTGAACTGAAGGAGACCATCTAATGGACAATTTGTTTTTTTTAACCCTCTTCCAGTTTCAAGCAGACATAATAAATATAAACAAAAGCAGCTAAAGCTACACACAAATATAAATATGTTTGTTTCTTTTTTAAAAAGGATTTCTGTCAAAGTAGTATTATATAGCAAAAAATAAAAAGAACTCTTTTGCCTAGGTGAAAGAAGAGATTAATCTTAATCTTCAAAATTTTCAGAATGAAAATTTATCAAGTTTTTTTAAAAAATAAAATAAAGGCTACATATGAGTTGAAAAGCTGAAGGATATTTGGAAGCAGGAAGCAATCGGATGACTTAAGAACGGATCTTGTGATTTTAATGGAGTACCTGATTCTTCAAATGGAGTGAGCTAACTTGCTTCACTGGGAATCCAAGAATCCTGCCCTCACAATACTCACCTGGAGCCCCCCCTCCACCTTCCCCTCATGCTGCAAAAGAAAAAAAAACATATCCCTCAATCATGGACTAGTTTTCTGGCTACTCTCAACCCTCTCTGAATTTAGTAATTATTTTGTTTTTCTCTTATCTTTTACTTGGAGATAATGGGCCTTAGAGAAGATAAAGAACAGCTCAGCCATTTGTTAAAGCTTAAAGAATCAAGTCAAAAAATTTAAATTGAATCTAAACCACTTTCTATAGGCTGTCAATCTTTGCCTTCTTTGGCACTAAGTTTATATTCATAAACTTATCAACTTGGACTAATGGAAATGCTCTGAGGGCTAGGACTTATCTTCCACTTATAATTCCCAAATCTCTTCTAGATTCCTTCATCACTCCAGAATATGAATGGGAAAGAATCTGCATCAGGATCTTTGATACAGATCTTAATACCCAACCACCATATTAACCAACAATAATTCACTAGCAAATTCTGCATAATGTATGTCCACCTCAATGTTTTGTTTATGTGCAGCAAGCATTGTCTAGGTATCACAATTTTGTCTGGACATGAATATCTTTCTAAAGTTATGCTGCAGGAGTTCGCATTTTCTATAGCAGCATGTAAACGAAGGATTTTGTTCTGCAAAAATAGTGGTCTGGTCCATAAAATATAGGCAAAATAGATTGTTCTCTTGATGTCTTTATAGCTTTTTCAAAAATAAATAAGTTTAACAAGTAGAATACCTACTTACTACACTCAAAGACTGCTGTATTTTTCCAGTTATTTTATCTATATGCTACTAAAACTCTGATGGCTGTAACCTTTAACTGTGTGAAATTGTGCATTATACTATAGGAAAAAACCTTTTCAACTAAGGTACAACAAATGATCTAACATCCATGCATCCGTGGAATTAAAATTCAGCAAATTTCATAAAACATTTTATGACATAGAAATTATCATAAAGCAATTTATTACATAACTCAAAATGTCATAAACATTTCCTGTGGTCAACTCCTGACTAACTGTGCTTTACAATTCAGCATGTGCTATTTTCAAAACAGATGCATCCCAGAATGTCAGCCTGATATTTTAAGAACTTTTCCAGCAAAGGCAGTACATTAGAAGCTATGTCACTGATGAAAGCACTGAGGAATCTGGATAAAGAAATTATCCCTTCCCCAGCAAAGCGGCAGGCAATTCCATACATCAGCCAGAGAAGGGGGACGACAAGGGGGACGTGGTGCCAACTAGGCTTTCCTGGGGGTTGTAAGGGGAGGGGAAATGGCATGAGTTTATATTATATATGGGAAGAAAAATGACCCAATGGCTCATGACTTGTTTTGTATACTATTAAAACTCTTGTGTCTGTAACCTTTAATTGGGCAAAACAGTGCATCATATAGCAAAACTTTAAACAAAGGTACTCAATAGAGCAATGGTGGCGAACCTATGGCACGTGTGCCAGAGGCGGCACTCAGAGCCCTCTCTGTGGGCACGCACGCCATTGCCCCAGCCCCACGGCCCCCCGTGGCTCCTCCTCACCAGTAGCCCCCCTGGAGGAGAGTCACCCCTGAGCGCGGCCCACGCAAAGCAGCACAACCAAGGACATGGCAGCCAGGCAGCGGGGACAAGACTCCGCCCTCACGCCCCATTGCACGCAGTTGATGCTGCGCAGTGTGGGCAGAGGGCATGGCCACCATGGCGTTGCTAGGCTGCCTGGGCGACCTGCGGCAGGCTGTGGAGGTGGTGAGGTGCCCTGCGGGCGGGCAGGGTGGGGGCGGAGGTGGTTTTGGGGCACTCGGTCTCTAAAAGGTTCGCCATCACTGCAATAAAGCTTACACAATGTGTCCAAAATTTGTCCATGACTCCTCTGGAATTGAAATTTGTCAAATTTTATAAGATAAAATTGTGACATAAAAATTATTATAAACCCTTTTATGACATAACACAAAATGTCATAAAATATTTCCCGTGATCAATTTCTGATATTTGACTATACTATATAGTCCACACTGAGGTACTTCCAAAGTAGATAAACCCTGAATTATTTTCCTGAAGTTTTAAGAACTTTTCAAGTACATTAGAAGCCAGTATTGAAGAATCTGCTCCATACTTATTGAAATAACGTTTCAAAATGAAATCATATGATACACTTGTCTCTAAGAACCACAACATATTTTTTTATGATTCCCCGTTGATTTAGGATTGCACTTTATATAAAGAAAAGAAAAATGTCACTGAGATTTTGTTATTTCATCTGAAAACAAAGCCTATGAGGAAGCCAGAGAGATTGTAGTAGTCAGATAAAACACACTTGATATAAATGGCTATCATATAGAAACCTGTCAAGTCGGCATGAAGTATTTATTTTATCCTGTTTAAACTGATCTTAATTATTGTATTGTTCAGTAATTTAATTATAATTTGATTTGCTATTTTTGAGAGATGAAGGATAAGGGTGAGCAAATTACAAATTTGGTGGCTTTAATTTACTGTAATTTATTTTGCTGTAATAGTCCTGAGTCAGAACCAGATGCCATACAGCAGTGGCCCCCAATCTTTTGGGCACCAGGGACCAGTTCCCTGGAGGGAAGCTTTTCCGCAGACCGGGAGGTATGGTTTCACACACTGCCTTGATCCCGTGCATACGCAGATGGGACTTCGCTCACTTGCACAGCCCAGTTCCTGGCAGGCCATGATCAAGAAATTGGAACCCTCATTGGTACATCAGATGGAAGACTATCACAAGGCTGTAAAGATGCAAAGTCCTAAAAAAAAATGTTGTAAGTGGATGCCTCAAATATTGGTTTGTGTGCAGTCCTAATACAAAAGCCACCCATCTTCTACCTACTAAAGAAGCTGTTACTAATAGAACTGCACTTCAGGGCTGCTGAATATGAAATGTATGCTTTAAAATCGGCAATAAAGGGCCTGAGTGTCTACTCTGGAGACAAAGAATTCATAGTGATGATTGCCAACTGCTAACTTAGTTCTAATGGAAGCAGCATACCAATTGATATTACTTAATCTTCAGCTATACGAATTCACCAAATAAAATCTGGTGGCAGACTTTTTATCCTATGACAGCAGGCACACATATTGCTATAATCATCTAAGAAGAAAAAATGACTGAATATATAACTCAGCCTTTATGAGAAGATATACATAAAAAGAAAAAAACTAAACAAAAAACTGAAAGAGAAAACTAGGCATATTTTAGTAACAAATTGCCAAGTTGTAGTTATTTGTTACTGCATGTTTATTATGAAAAAGCAAAAGGCAGGAAAGGTTTCAGAAGAAAGTAGCCACCATTTGCTGTTTCACTACAGATAACAAGATTTCTTGGGCTATCCTAAACTTATTCTTTAACATATTCCAACAAACAGATATTTTGATATTCATTTGTCTTTAATGAAACAGGAAATGACCTGTTTCACTGACAAAGTTGTCAGTCAGGTAGCACATCCAATGATAGCTAATAGATATGAATTAATAAGTAATTGGGATTAACTATTTCATTTAGCTAGTTAGTTTTGAACCATCCCAAACATATAGTATATCTGCATGTCCAGAAACTGTCCTCCACAGGACAGTTTGCTTTTCCAAGTAGTTGGATAGCTTAAAGTGTATTGCAATATCTATATTCTTAGTTACTCATCCAGTTTTAGGAATGAATATAGGACTACTACAAGTAATAATCATCAAATTACGAACATTCACTTAGCACCTGTTCAAAGTTACGCGATAAGTGCCCCCTAGTGTTTATGAACAAGTCCTGAAATTACGAATGTTGCAGCACCATGGCAGTTGTTTGCCCTTAGGAATGACCGCAGAGGCTCTGCAACATTCACCCTCCCCCCCCCGCTTCCCACAATTGCTTCCCCCTCCCATCCTGCTGCACCGGACTCATTTACCTTGCAAAGATCTGTCTCTGCCACGGTTTCTTTGCCTTTGAGGGAGAGGAAAGTTGGCTTGAAAATGCTTTTCATGCCAAGAGTGAAAGGTTCTGGGAGTTGTGATCTCACACAATTTCAGGCACCCATCCGCTTTTGCAGAGAATGGGTACCTGAAGTCATGCAAATCACGCCCCCCCCCGCCAGAACATTTCACTCCCAATACGAAAAGATTTCCAAGCCGATTGCATCGGTCCCAGTGTCCAGCCAGCTTGCAAACACTTTTCACGTCGAGACTGGAAGCTTCTGGGCACCGTGATCTCACATGGCTTCAGGCTGCAAGATCATGGTGCCCAGAAGCTTCCGGTCTCTGTGCAAAAGCTGACGGAAGGTTTTGGGTCAGCGAAATCACTGCCTCAAAGCATTTGCTCTGCTTGCAAATACTTTGGGCAAGAAGTCACGTGAGATCATGGCACCCAAAAGCTTCCAGTCTCAGTGCTCAAAGTGTTTGCAAGTGGATGCTTTGAGGCAGTAATTTTGTTGCTTCAAAATGTCCAGTGAGTTTGCAAACACTTTGAGCATTGAGACTGGAAGCTTCTGGGCACCGTGAACTTGTGCGGCAGAGAGGCTGGAGAGGAGACAGCTCGCTAGATCTTTGTAAGGTAAGTGATCTGGAGCAGCAGGATGGGGGAGAGCAATTGTGGGAAGCATGAAGTATCTCAGTGGGTTGGGGGAGGCTTTGGGTGATCTTAAGGAGGTGGCCTGTTCCATCACTAGGCCCCCCCCATGGCCTTCTCTACCCTGAGATACCTCAGGTGCACTTAATGACCTACGCATTCAGTTAGTGAATGCATGGATCAAAGCAGGGAGTGATCGTGTTCAAGGTATGCGATTCACTCCTACAAATCCTTGAGTTATGAATGGAATGCGCAGGCTCCATTACATTTGTAACTTAAGGACTACCTGTATTAGCACATAAGCACCATGTTTGACTACACTGGTCAAAATGCTGGACTTGACTTAACTTTATGCCATGATAGTAGTCCTCGACTTATGACTGGTTGCTTAATGAGCAATTGAAATTTCAATAGATCCCTGGCCTTTACAGCTGTTTGCAGCATCTCTTGATCATGTGACCATGATTTGCAACTTTTTTCCCCCAGTTTCCAGAGTTTACATCCAGTTTCCAACAAAAAAATGCCCATTCTGGAAATTGATTCACTTAATGACTGCAATGTTTAACATGCTGCAAAAATACCCCAAAGTTGGGTCTGGTGACACGATACTTCTACTTACAACCACATTGACTTACGACTGCAATTCCAGGATCAATTATGGTTATAGGTTATGCCCACCTATATATCAATCAACTATAAAAACAGAATTTAGAAGATACATTTTGGAATTACAGCAGTTCTTTGTCCAGATTTAAATAATGCTAACATTTAAACTGGTGGATAGTTGGCGGATGACTTAGTCACAACCTGGATTGGCATGTGGTGGAGGGCCTTATACTGGACTACCCTATGCAGACTCTCTCTGAGCCAATCCTGGGGTGCATTTGGTTGCACCTCTTCATCCTTGGTTGTCTGAAGAGGTCTGGGAGATGAAGCACATAAAGAGATATCTGGAGTACTATTGGAGATTCATTAAAAAAATGAATCTGACTGAATTACCTCCTACTAGGCTGATGATTGACAGGCTCGCATTCGAGATTCAAGTGCTACTGTGCGACAGGGTAAGCTCCTGTCATATGCTCAGTTTGAAAGCAGGCAACCTCAAGTAGGTAGATGGGTACCTCTTCAGTGAGCAACTTAATGGGGACATGAAAATAGCCCCAACTCCCTCAGGAATAGTGATGTCACCATTCAATTCTTTTCAATCCAGAAGAACTTCAGTGCTCCCAACATGACTGTATAGTAATACTGGATTAAGAAATACATAAATAAATGTTCTAAAAACTAAATAAATGATGGTGAGGTTATATGATACCAGGATTTTCCAGCAATATCTGGTGATAAAAAAACTCGGACAAAGCTAAACATTGAATCTTTTATCAGATTATTACATCAGATTGATACTTTCAAAAAATAAACTTTGCCTCTTAGTTGAATGGCCACTTACATAAGAAAGAGTACTGTATATCTTTTTAGAACCAAAGTGCATATTTAAAAATGTTTAACCACCACTGACTGACTTAAAGTTTATACTGTAATTAAGGAGGGAGTCATAAAATGGGGGAGCATGCTTTATGTGTTATTTCAGAGTAATTATGAAAATTCTGGCAGCCATAAAATATGACATCTGCATTCAGAGAAGGAATGGTTTTATTGCAAGATGATATGAACATTCTGACAAACAGGGACAAAACTAACAAGAAATTACACTGAAATAGTTCATGCAAAAAATTCTTCCTCAGTCAGTAATACTGTAATAAATACTGCTACAGTTATTTACTTCTTTTCCCTACTGAATTTTCAAAAGTTTCATTTAATTTCATTTAATTTCATGAGGTCCATACAGAAATGTGTAATTAGGAATAGCTATCATATTCTAATTATTGATGTTGAGATCCAGGACAAGAAGTACAGGTTGCCTGCGAAACTATGACACAGCCAAAATCCTATCTCTAGTTATTAATCTAATCTAGAAATTTATATTTCACTCAAGATCACAATAAAATTGAAATAAAAAAGCAAGAGCATATTAAAACAAGCAACCCAAACTGATGCTGGCAAGTTGGAACAAATGGATGCTGAAAATCTTAAAAGCCTGATAATGTCCTAAGAGAAAATATAGTCTGTCTTTCTGAAAATACTGTAGATACTTGGAATTGCATTTGGGAACATACCAGGGAAACTATTTGGATAAGGGAGCATACATTCCTTATTTAACCTTTTTGTGTAACACAGCTTATTCTTAACAGGAACACTTACAATTACAGCTTTAAGAAGCAGTTTCTCTTTATCTGAAATTGCTCTATATCCCCAGTATCGTCATGTTCCAACATGTAAAATTACAGGCACTTCCACACAGCAACCAACTTCACTTTCTTACTTCAAACCTTCAGACACATTCAGTATTCCCCAGAAGTTGACAAATGCTCCCTCTGCTACTAATGAGAAGGTGCAAAATTGATATTCCAGCCAACTTCCAGCTTTGCTCTCTGCCTTCTTCTCTCTGTATTTGGAATCATAAGGAAGTAAATAAAGCTGTCATTAAGTAGTATACTGAAATGATGGCTAGGGACCATCAGTGTTTGGCTCTAGTGAGGGAAGAGCTGCTTAAAAAGCATTGTGATATGGCAGTTAGACATCAAAGCATCTTGACTCCAGCAGTAGAAAGGTGAAGACTTGTAGATGGGAATTTTTGTCACTAGAAAAATGCCCAGCTGGTTGCTCCACTATTAATGCTGCAGAACTCTTATAAAGTTATGGAATTTCATGTGCTCAGCTGCTGAAGAAAGGCCAAACCCCAAAAAACATGTGGACATAGAACCACTACATGTATAGAGGTTCTATAAAGATATAAAGTATATCTTTGCTGTTTCTTGCCAATTTGGCTCATCTTTCTTCTTCCATTTCAGAGAACTATCATTTAATTCTAAGACAGCTAACTTGCAATGGTCAAATCTCGTATTATTGCAGTGATATTTTATCCTATGGAATGGCTCTGCATATTTTACATACTTCATCCATAAATTTGAACAGCTTTCACTTTGACAGTGTCTAAGAAGCTCTCATTTCCGCAAAGAAATGCTTCATTATACTTTATCCTGTTCTTAAGAGCAGGAATTAGCATTTAAACTTCCTGTTTAAATAAGTATTTTTTAAAAATTATTTTCCTGCCAAACTGAAATTTGGCACAATCATGCACTTGTAACAATTGACAAGGTCATATTATTTACTCAAAGTTCACATTTTGGACAGAAGTAGTATATAAGTATAAGCGAGATTGCTATTGCTATTACTTCTGCACACCACGTTTGCCTTGTTAAAGTCAAATTAATAAAAATATAGCAGAATGCAAAAATTCTGCACTCTTTGACATGTAAGCAAAGCTCACATATAGAGATGTTCCTCGAACATCCATACTCAAAGAACAGGAAAAGTCAGAAGTATAAAATAAGGTATATAAACTACTTGTAAATGCTTTTCATGCATACAATGCATACTAGGAATTTGTTTATCAAGTTAAGATAAATTGTCAGAGCATGCTGAGCCTTCCCTTTTATACAAAGCTCTTAAAGGGACACAGACCCAGCTGGCTCTTAAAGGGACATAGACCTGTTGAGTCATTCCCATCATTACATCATACATCTTACATCAGCTGGTTAGCTTCTAAATCATTACCTTGACACTCCTCCCATTTAAAGCTAAACAGCTGTTAACCCAAATGCTTTTACACATTCTTGATGCTTGCCTGCATTTAAAGAAATAGTCAACATATCGGCTATATTGTTATCAGTGGAACAATGCTGCAACTTTATCAGTTTATCCTTTACAGCCTCCCTGACATTACAATATTTTATGTCTATATGTTTGCTTCTGCTTCTGATACATTCTCCCATTGCCATCTTTTTACATGCAACGTTATCCTCAAACATTGGCACAGCTTCTTTCATATCAATACGTACATCTCTGAGTAATTGGACATACCAAGTTAATTCAGAACATGCTTCAGACAATGCTATAAATTCAGCTTCAGCAGTTGACAGTGCTACTGAAGGTTGTTTTCTGAATTTCCACCCAATTACGGTTCCAGCAAATAATATCACAAACCCTGTGTTTGACTTTCTGTCATGCGTATCATTTGCCCAGTCACTGTCTACATAGTATTGTAATGATAGGGTATCAGATGGCTTTATCCTTAGTCCTAGGTCCATTGTGCCTTTTAAATATCTAAATCAGTGGTAGTCAACCTGGTCCCTACCGCCCACTAGTGGGCGTTCCAGCTTTCATGGAGTAGGGGTTTTGTCCGATACTGTAGCACTTTCCTTTTTTTAAAATTTAATTGACTTTTTAAAAATTTTCATAGCATTATTTAAAAACATTTTCATTAGGTTTTCATAAAATTCCCCGTGACAATTTAAATTTCTGAAAATATACTATTTGTATCGCCCTCGCATAAGTTTAGTTCACGTTACGTAAGTGAAATTAAATGGTGCTATAATGCGACCGCAAACAAAAGAGCCTCATCTCAGAATAGCTCATGCATCTCTCCCCACACCACCCAGCTGTAACAGACAAGCAGAGCTGGTAGCCGGCGCCCCCCCAACCTAATCCACGATGCGCGAGAGGCATGGGGAGACGATACACGGCGCAGGCTCTTTTGTTTGCGGTCACACTGGTCAGTACGCAGTTAGATTTGTGAGAGTGAGCACGTGCCTACAGCTTCAAACAAAATATTGTG
>NW_015386785.1:1229638-1239823 GCF_001527695.2 Protobothrops mucrosquamatus
CAAAGTATAAATAAAAAGATAGATTTAACTACAGTAACTTGTTTTATAAATATTTATTCTGCCAAACTTAGCGAAAGTCCGACATAAAGTATTTGGTAAGTAATTATTATTATATGCTTTAACTTGCTGTAACTCTGCTTTATAAATTTTATAAAGTAAAGTTACTTCCCTACTTTATAAATCACCATTACTGTGGAACCGGTGGGCGGTTAGAAAATTTTACTACTAACAGAGATACAAAAGTGGGTGGTAGGTATAAAAAGGTTGACTACTCCTGTCCTACATAATCACTTGTACAAAGGGGTTTTGGTGTATCTTGATGATATCCTGATATACAGCACGAATATGACTGATCACATAAAGCTGGTGAGAGAAGTGTTAAAGAAACTATTGAATGTCAAGCTTTATGCCAAATTGTCGAAATGTGAATTTCACCAGACCCGATTAGATTATCTTGGCTACAGAATTTCCAACGAGAGTATTGAAATGGATCCAGCCAAGGTGAAAGCTATAATCGAATGGCAGCCCCCAAAGACTTGCAAACAGCTCCAGAGCTTTCTGGGTTTTGCCAACTTTTATCGTCAATTCATTCCCTCTTTTGCCGAGATTACCCTACCTCTTATAGAACTACTCAAAACAGGCAAAGGAGAAGGGAAGCCACGACCGGGCCAACCACTAGCATGGACAATGGGCTGTCAAACAGCTTTTGAGAATTTAAAGAGACTATTTGCTGCTGAACCGGTCCTAAAGAACCCCTGCCCAGGGGAACCCTTTGTGATTCAAGCTGATGCCAGCAATGTGGCAGTTGGAGTTGTGTTACTGCAAAAGAACAAAAGTGGGGTCCTGCAACCCTGCGCCTACACCTCTAAAAAATTTACTGAAAGCAAGCAGAGATGGGCAATCTGGGAGAAAGAGGCCTTCGCGATTAGGTGGGCGCTATTAAACTGGCGACACTATCTAGAAGGGAGCAAGGTGCCATTTGAAGTATGGACAGATCACAAAAATCTAGAAGCACTGAAAACTCCCCGCAAATTGTCCCCAAAGCAAGTGCGGTGGGCACAGTACTTTAACCGCTTCAACTTCACTCTAAAGTACATACCAGGAGGAAAAAACTTCCTAGCTGATGCGCTATCCTGGTTACCCCAATACAAAAGCGAACGGGAGGAGGTTAACGAGTCAATTATCCCCAATCCACAAACTGCCGCTCAACTTACGCCTCACAGGGTCCCCAATCCTGATGACCCTGGGGTAAAGAAAATAAAACGAGAGCTCCTCACCGATCAATGGTTCAAAGATAATCAAACCTCCCTAACGTGCAGGGATGGCTTGGCTTATAAAGGGGGGAAACTATATTTGCCAGAAGCCCTCCGTCTTAATGCTCTCAAATACAGCCATGGTGTAAAACAGGCTGGACACTTTGGATATTTGAAAACCCTACACCTCACCCGCCGGCAATTTTGGTGGCCGGGGCTGAAACGGGATGTAGAAAACTATGTAAAAAGTTGTACTGTATGTGCCACAATGAAAGGAATTCCAGGGAAAACCCCTGGATTACTGCAACCGGTGGCAGACCCTTCTCAACCCTTGGAAGAAATAGCTATGGACTTTATAGTAGACCTACCTGAAAGTAGAGGAAATACTGTCATCTGGACTGTGATAGACCTGTTCTCGAAGCAGGCTCATTTCATCGCCTGCAAAGGACTCCCATCTGCCCAACGACTGACCAAATTGTTCCTGAAACATATCTACTGGCTGCATGGTGCCCCTAAGCGAATAATTTCGGACAGGGGGGGTGCAGTTCACAGTGAAGTTTTGGAGGAGTTTTTTTAAATTAATTAGATCATCTCAAGGTTTATCATCTGCTTTTCATCTGGCCACCAATGGGGCTGCAGAATCTGCTAACAAAATGGTGGAGCAATATCTTAGATGCTACGTTTCTTACCAGCAGATGAACTGGACTGACCTCCTCCCTTTTGCGGAGGTGGCGTACAATAATTCTGTGCACAGCAGCACCGGCTACACGCCTTTCAGAGTGGCCACAGGAAAAGAGTTCAGCCCAATACCTGAATACCCTCAGGTGCCCTCCACTTCCCAGACACTTGGGTGAGGGGGTGGGAAGAAGTTTGGAGAAACACAAAAACTGCTTTAAAAAAGACTTTTGAAACCTATAAAAAGCAGGCTGATAAAAAGAGGGCTCCCCAAAGAACATTCCAAGTTGGGGAAAAGGTTTATTTGTCAACTAAATATTTACGCCTCAAATTTCCCAGCAAGAAATTGGGAGCAAAATTCTTGGGGCCTTTCCCCATAGTAAGGATCATCAACCCGGTCACCGTAGAACTAAAACTCCCTAGACTTTTAGGGAGAATTCACCCAGTCTTCCATTGCAGCTTGTTGAAACCTTATCGGGGCTCCACTTTAAGACCCCCCCGAAGAAGGCACCTGGGCCCCTCGTAGTTGCAGGACAGACCCACTATGAAGTGAAACGTATTCTTGACTCTAGAATTTTTAAAGGGAAATTGCAGTACCTAGTACAATGGAAGGGATACCCTTTGTCTGAAGCCACCTGGGTGAAATCCAGTGAGGTGAAAGCTGACAGGCTCGTCAAAAGGTTTCATGCGAAATATCCCAACAAACCGAAAACTAGTCATTAACATATGCTTTTGTTTACATTACAGGATCTGTCCTTTTTGTAAGGGGGGCCGGATGTCAACGCTGTTAATATAGGATATTATTGCTTTGACAAAATATACAGAACTGTCTGGTATTTTTAGAGTTAATTCAAATGACAGAGAAAGGGAGGAGATTTATAAGGAAAGCCCGGGAAAAGGAACGGAAGTGAATCTTTGCCCTCTGGGCTAATTGGAAGATGTGACTTATGACTGCAAAATAAGGGAGGGGTTTAGCAAGAAAAGTTAGACGCAAGCAAGAGAAAATCAGATTCTGGCATACACCCATGATGTGCCGTCAATCAGTTACACTGATAATAAAGGATTTTAGGATAAAACAATGCCTGGAAGTTCTTTGAAGTGTTTCATTAGTCGGAACCATGACATTGCGTCCATGGGACATTGCCGACAATTGGCTTTTCATGCCGATCTGGTGGGTTCTACCCCACCGCGGAACACTGGCTCAGGCCTACCGGAACAGGCTAACCACAGAGACATAGACACAGGGTTGGGTCTACCGGGACAGACCAGCCTTCAAGAATCGGCTCTACCCATGTCAAATGGGTCACAAAGTCCCGGTCTGCCGAGCCTAGCAGGCGAGCTTGCATATCGGGAGCTAGCAGCAGCACTGAGACGTTCGGAGCAGGAAAAAGGGCCACCGAAATACTTAAAAGACTACATAAGATTTTTGTCATTGCAAACTTGAATGCTTATGTATTTTCATTGAAATCTTGAATGCTTATGTGTTGTTTTGTAAACTGGAATGCTTAGGTATTCTTGCTATTGGAACAGTGTAATGTCATGCTTATGTACAATTGTATGCCATTATGCCTTTTGAATATTTGTAATGTGTTGGCACAAACAGAAAAGATTCTGTAAGTGTAAATGATTCAGGGGGAAGGGGTCTAATGTATTGAGTTAAATTTGAGAATTGAGTTGCTTAAACTGTATAATAACGGTTAGCAGGCCACGTGGCCAACAAGCCAGACTTTCTGTCTGCAGACTACTTGTTATGCATTTAAGCAGGAGAATACTGTGATCTGATTGGTTGCCGCTTCCTAAGCTGAATGTATAAATAGGGGTGGAGCATGTGCTTTTTAGTTTTGGTTTTGCCTTTGCAATAAAGTGTTTCACCTGCTGCCTCTTCAATGCCGCAATAAACAGCAAACATAACAATACTATGAAATACATTCAGGGAAACAGATGGCTTTAATATTTCTAGATGCACAGAATGCGTTCAACAACGTAAACTGGCAATTTATGTTCCAACAACTAGAGGAAATAGATTTTGGAGAAAATTTTACAAATCTAATTAAAACAATTTATCATAAACAAAGAGCTAAAATAATTGTAAAAGGAGATTTTACAGAAAACTTTGACATTAAGAAAGGCACAAGACAGGGATGTCCACTATCTTCACTAGTATTTATATTAACACTGGAAGTATTGAATAGAAATATCAGGCAAGATATAGAAATTAAAAGACTGGAGATAAAAGATGAAAAATACAAACTACAAGCATTTGCAGATGACTTGGTTTTCATATTAGAAGAACCGCTTGAAACAAGCATTAAACTTATGGAGAAAATAGAAGAATTTGGAGAAGTGGCAGGGTTGAAAA
The DNA here is from genome assembly GCF_001527695.2 of Protobothrops mucrosquamatus. Classification (NCBI taxonomy): domain Eukaryota; kingdom Metazoa; phylum Chordata; class Lepidosauria; order Squamata; family Viperidae; genus Protobothrops; species Protobothrops mucrosquamatus. The sequence continues at coordinate 1,233,926 of NW_015386785.1, forward strand.
TAAACAGAGAAAAGACTAAAGTAGTAACTAAAAACTTAACAGAAAAACAAAAATAAATCAACTAGCAAAAAAAACAAACCTTCAAATAGTCAAAAAAGTTAAATATTTGGGAATTTATTTAACAGCAAGATGTGCAAATATAAAAGAAGACAACTATGTAAGATTGTTAAAATAAATAAAATTGGATCTGGAAAAGTGGAAAAACTTACAACTTTCAATGCTAGAGAGAATAGCAAGAGTGAAAATGAATATCTTACCAAAAATACTCTTTATTTCAAACAATACCTATAAAATTGGGGAAAACCTTTTTTGATAAATACAACAATACTGAAATTTATCTGGCAAGGAAAAAAAGCTAGAATTAGACTGAAAATGTTACAAGAAGCGAAAGAAAATGGAGGACTTGGACTGCCGGATTGGACACTATATTACCAAGCAACTATATTAACATGGCTAAAAGAGTGGATAATGCTTAATGATAAAAGACTATTATACCTAAAGGGGCATGACTACAACTTGGATGCCATGCCTTTCTGTGGTATGGGAAGAATAAAATACATAGATATTTTCAAAACCACTTTATAAGAAATGCACTTCTTCTAGAATGGGAAAAAAAATCTATATTAAAATACCTGGATGGCTTTCAACAATGGAAGCATTTGCTTACCCAAATTTAATCAAGAGAAAGTTGTGACCTATAAAGACATTTTAGACAATGAAGGGAAATTGAAAGACAGACAAGACTTACAAGAACAAGGTATTGAATTATCATGGTGGCCATACTTGCAAATTCAAATGAGACATGAAAAAGATGCTAAAACAACAGGATTTTATAAAGAACAGGCAGAATTTGACCAGATACTGCTAAAAACAGATGAAAAATTGATTAAGAAACTCTATAAATATTTGTTAAACTTAAAGATGGAAGAGGAACAAGTAAAAGAAAGAATGATAACATGGGCAAAGAACTTTGGATATAATATAAAATTAGAAAACTGGCAAAGATGATGGGAAATGCTAAATTAATGAAAGCGGTGGCTTATAAAGAAAATTTATACAAAATGTTTTACAGATGGCATCTAACACTGGTGAGATTAGCCAAAATGTTTAAAAATACATCAAACAAGTGTTGGAAATGTAAACAAAAACCAGGTACTTACTATCATATCTGGTGGATGTGCCTTAAAGCTAAAAGATTTTGGTCAAAAATACACATATGGTTGGAAAACATGACTAAAAAACATATAGATTTCAAGCCAGAACTGTTTCTGTTAGGCATAATAGGAAGAAACTACAAGAAAGATTGTATATAGTTAATTTTACATGCATTAACTGCAGCAAGAATTGTATTTGCCCAATATTAGAAAAACAAAAACTTACCAACAGAAGAAGAACTAATTAAGAAAATTTTAGATTGTGCAGAAATGGACAGATTGACATTAAAGATAAAAGAGAAAGAAGACTCAGTGTACTTTAGAACATGGGACAATTTTTACCAATGGCTAGAAAAGCGAGTTAGAGAGAAAGGAAGATGATATGCACTATGTAACACTGAATATATACTAGTAAGAAAAAGACTATTGAGTGATTAACTGACATATTATGATAATATAGAAATTAACTCTTACTTATTGTTTTTTAAATACATGAACCCAGACAATATGCTGTTTGCTAAATACTAAGAATGTTATTTAAAAAAAAACCAACCGTAATCCTAACCCTAACCTTAACCCTAACCCTAACCCTACAAAAATTAATAAAATATATACAAAAAGAACCCAACTTTGACGACATAAATGAGCACATCTCTAATCTAAACCCACAATCAAAAAACACTCAGAAAATGATGGTAAAAAATGAACAAACAAATCAGATAACAGAACATAAACTAGAAGAAAATGATTTAATCAGCGAAGCTAGAAATGAAGAGAATTATAATTTAACACAAACAGGAAAAAATCTACAAGACCTTGACATAACAATAAAAATGGAAAAGATACTTTATTCATCAGAACGTCAAAATTAACCCTGAGGATAAGAAAGAAGATTTAACAATACGGACTATAGAACTGCCAGAAGAACCATTAAAATTCGGGAGACAAAAAGCATATATTCTATGCATCTTGTCTTCTCCACTCCCAACAATACTTACAAAAATGCAAGAACTTCCTGGCAAGCAGAATATATCAACTTGGAAAGCTACTTGGCAAAAGAAGAAGACCAGAGACAGATTCAAGAGATTTGATTCGCCCTACCAGATGGAGTATTACATGAGCAATGCTTGTTTGAATATGGTTAAAACAACAGATAACTTTGGATATAAAGAGGCTTACAATAAGAGGGATAAGAGATATAAGTAATATAATATTTTTTATAATATATAAAATGTAAAAATGTTGGGATGATGTATGTGAATGAAAAGTTTGAAATTTAAAGGTAAATTATGTTAAAGAGAATTAGGACTAAGGAATGACTGAAATACTGAGGGGAAATTAAGCTTAAATAAGAACTTTGAAAATAGGATATATAGTGATTTAACAAATTAACTTTTACAAATATAAGTGTAGCAGAGTTGGGGTGAGAATGGGGCCAGCTGAGAGGCTTTGCAGGAGCCCTGTCGATTAGGCAGGAAGATGAGGAGCTCCAGCAGCTGCCATGGGTCTGGCGGCAGGGCGTGGCTCAGAGGAGGGAAGAAAAAGGAGGAGGAAGCCGATACAAGGAAGAAGAGAGAAGGCTTGGTGGAGCTTGCCGTTCTGAGCCAGCTGATCGAAGAGAGAGTAAGAAGCTGTGGTTTTCATGTTTGCTTTTTTTGCTTCATTATAGGCAAGTCGGATGAAAGGGGGAGGGATAGAGAGAGTGAGAGTAGTTGCTGGAACTGTTGACTTGAAGCAGGGAGGGATAGAGGGTGAGAGTAGTTGCTGGAGCCGTTTTGTTGGAAGCCAGCCAGGCAGAGAGAGAGCTTGCCAGAGCTGTTTGCCTGAAGCAGGCTAGATAGAGAGAGAGTGAGAGGGTGAGAGTGGCTGGTTGGAGTCATTTTGTTGGAAGCAGGCCAGGCAGAGAGAGAGAGGGGGGGGATGGGGTGGGGAAAGGTGAAGTTTTATTGCTTCTTTCTCTTTCGTTGCAGGCAGACCAGACGAAGAGAGGGAGAGAGGGTACTTTGGGGAGTTTTAATTCCTTTCCCTTGTTGGAGTAAGTAGGCAGAGGGAGAGTTAGGGAAGAGTTTGACATACGTCTTTTAGTGGGAGGTAAGGGTTTTTTTTTCTTTGTAGCAGGGGTGTCAAACTGCTGGTCCGCGGGCCGGACACATCATCCAGAAGCCGCACCCACCCCATTGCCAGCAATGGCAAAACAGTCCCAATACATTGCACGACATCACGTGATGTCGCAAGTTTGACATGTCTGCTTTATAGGATCAGATGGGGGAGATAAAAAGGGATTACATGGAGTGAGGTCAGAGAGGGGTGAGGAGAGTGGACAAGGGAGGCCTCTGCTAGCACCAGAGATTGGTTGCCATTGTTCTGGGCAAGTTGTTGTCATCAAAGACAGATTAACATTGTCCTGGGCAAGGTGTTGCCACCAGAGACTGGCTGCCATTGTTTTAGGCAAGTTGCTGTCACCAGAGACTGGCTGCCATCGTTCTAGGCAAGTTGCCGTCACCAGAGGCTGATTAACATCGTTCTGGGCAGGTTGTTGTCAATTAGAGATTGACTACATTCTTCCCTGTAAGTTCTTATTGCCTGAGATCAACCACCATCATCCCAAGTGAGTCACCGTCAAGAGAGAGTGACCATTACCGCCCCATGTGCATGGCTGCTGACTGTGACTGAATACCACTGTGTTACGTGCCCTGTTAGGCAGAGGCGCCACCAACGTGAGAGATCTCTTTGGGCTGGTGGCCACTTGGAGGGGAGGTCGGGAGGGCCCGGACTTAAGCGGTCCCTAAGGGGCTGGCACTACATAAGTGAAATATAAACTGATCAGAAAAGATGTTATAGGTAGATGTCATAAGATAGATAAGCAGTATAGTATTTTTATAACACATGAAATATGAAAACATTGGGATGGTGTATCTAAATGGAAAATCTGAATATTTAGATGATTAATATTGAGAAAATTATGACTGATAAGAATTGTTTGAATATTAAGGAGAAATTAAGCTTAAACAAGATTTATGAAAATAGGATATATGGTGAACTAATAAGATATTTTTATAAAAACAACACAGGTTGATAAGAAAAAAATGTCATATATGGACATTATTATTATTTGTACAAACATAAAAAAATGTTTATATTTAACCATTTATGCATTGAAAATATTTATATTTGATTAAGGTTGAAGGAGGAGAATACTATTGGGAGAAGGGAAGATCAAAGAAATATACTATTAATTAATATACTAATTATGGAATTACAAAAATTAATTATTATTGACTGTTAATTAACTACTATTGATTGTTTTTTCAAAATATATGAACCAAGACAACATGCTGTACACTAGGCACTAAGGATTGTTATTCTAAAAATTAATAAAACATTTCTAAAAAAAGAAAAAAGAAAAGAAAAACTGTATAAAAGAGATGGTTTGCATCCATCAAAGAAAGGGACTGAGTTACTTGGCATTAAATTCACAGATTTTCTGGAGAAATATTTAAACTGAACAACGGGGACAGTGAGTTAATTGATATAGAACATTGCTGTCCCCGGCAACCTAAAACTAATAGGGGTATCAGTGCATGTAATACAGATATGTGTGCAGATAAGAATATCAATCTTGCTGTCAAGCAAAATCAAGCTTTTAATAGTGAGCGCCACACCAAGTGTACTAATCAAACAGGTGGTAAAGAAATAGGGGAACTCAGGCACCACACAGGTTATGTAGAAAGTAAACACAGGGGACTTCTGGTTTGCCGACGCGGCCATCAAGGATGTCTGGAAGGCGAGTTCCATCTTCCGCGTCCAGTTTCGTTTCCCTGGTGGACCCTGGAAAGGGTCAAAAGTTGCCCTGTAGGGGTGACCAGCAAGGAGGGGACCCCTGTTTGATCACGGGAGGACAGTAGCCCTCCTGCTCGATCCAGGGCAGCCCTCCAAACTGGCGGACGAAAGACCGGCCATAGAAATATGGATCGTCACTAGGCTGCAGACAGCCAAAGTCACACTTAACACCAGGCAACTATAAAGCAGCATGGATGAGACTGGGTGAGATCTACCTCTCTTAAATCCTAACTATCTTTTTTACCTGCATAAGCTGCTTAAAGAACTTTCCCCCCTATGGAGAGGGAAGGGAGATTTTATCCCTCCCTCTAAAAACAGTGGCAACTGACTATCCAGGGGAGTTTAAAACGTTGCAAGAATAACTTGATCCTAATTGGAATTTTATTTTTTAAAGTTTGTGGACTAAAAGATTTTCTATTCTTACTGAAGATCTGGGTTTTTACTTATAAAAAAGAAGTAAAACTGAAAAGATTATAAAAACTTTGGACTTAAAAGAAAACTTTAAATGGTAGAGGCAACATCTTGTGGCTAAACCTGATATTACAACTTGTTATTGCTTAAAAGAGACTTGGCCAGCAGCCCAGACTATAGATAAAACTTATGTAACCTTGAGATATCAGCTGTGAGAAGCCCAGTTGTGTTCTATACTCAGTGACAATTTTTTTTTTTTGGATTCTCTGATTGTAAAGCTTTTAACCTAATACACTGTAGCGGGGACTGCCTGAGAGTGCTTGCAGGAGCTTGACTGGGAAGGGAAAGATTGGGACAGCTGCAGTTGGCTTTGGGTGTGGTTGGCGTGAGTGGAAGGAGGAAGGATAGAAAAGGAAAGAAAAGGAGAAGGCCGGGGTGGTTGGAGTTGAGAAGAGAAGGTCTGGAGGCCTATTTTATTTTTCTATCAAGGGTA
>NW_015386785.1:1239982-1256215 GCF_001527695.2 Protobothrops mucrosquamatus
CATCAACCATTGTGACCGGTTAAGTTCGTGCCTGAAAGTCCTGCTTCAACAAGAAGAGCTTGCCACCCATCAATGCTGCATGAGTTCCGGTTGTAAGACATCTCACCGATCTCTAAAGAACATTACCGCAAGGCTGGACAAGGGGGGTTGTGGCTGGGAGGGCCTGGGCATTGGCGGCCTCTGAAGAGGTAGCGCTACAACACTACTAAGAGTGTATTCATATGGATGAATATCAGGGACAGATTCTCTTTATGTTGAAAGCAATTCACCAAACTATTCTTACAGCTACTGATGAAATAAGAGGTTACAGAAAAGAACAAGATGTCAGCCCAGATATACAAACTCAAACCTTGATTACAACTAAAAAATCAACTACACTGAATATAACAGAAAAAGTGGAACAATTAAATATTATGATAGAGGATTCAATTGATCAACAAATACAGTCAATGGAAAACCCAGAAAAGGGACTGACAATATGGAAAAGGGAAAAGACTTCCTACATAAATCAGAAGAAACCTGAGGATCAAGAAGAACAGACTGAAGAGAAGATAAAGTCCTCTCAAAAAAATGGCGACCGAATGGTTTTTTCTATGTCAAACAATATACATAACAATACAGGGAGATTTATCTGATTACTCAAAAGCACGGACATGGAAGATGATTTGGCAAAGAAAGAAAGCTAGAATAAGACTGGGGTTTTGACTTATTAGTGAGAATTAAAATAGAATATACTCAAATAGATAAGACGTGTGCTTTGAATACTAGATATTGTTATGACTTGAGATAAAGAAAACTTTGGTCATTTAAAACTTGGAAGTATAAATATTAACAGTTAAATCTGAACATTGATTTGCTTATAAAGGTTAAATGTAAAGGTAATTAAGATATATATAAGCTAAAATTTTATCGATGAATGTAATAAATATGTTTTTACTTAGCGGTAATAATAAAAATTACTAGCTTAAATATGAGATTGTAGATATTAAGAGAAAAAGAGAGGAAGTATTAATTGTTGAAATAAGAGAAATTTTGGTTGCTAAATTTGAGATATTTGGAAATTACCAGAAAATAAAAATATTATATTGTATTATTAATCAGTTGATGTAAGATGGTGAGAATTCAAATAGATAAGACGTGTATCCTGAACATTAGATCTTGTGATGAATTGTGATAAAGGTAATTGGGGTTATTTAAAACTTGGAAATTATAAATATTAAATGTTAAATTTAAATATTAATGGGAAACTAAAAATTGGGAAAAACAAACCAGGACATTGATTGTCTAAAAAGATTGAATGTTAAAATAACTAGGATATGTATAAACTAAAAATTATTGATAAATTAAGAAAGTTATTTTTATTTAATCGATATAAGAATTGTATTAATTTAAATATGAGACAGTAAATACCAAGGGGAAAAGAGAGGAAATATTTAATGTAATAGTTTGTGATCTGTACTAAAGATATTTGTATATTATTGAATTATTGACCAACTCAATCACCACGTTGCTTTTCAAATATTTAAATATAAAACTAGAAAATTAATAAAATTTTCTTTAAAAAAAAGAAAGTAAACACGGTCAGTCATAAAGGACTGAAATGTCTATACACCAACGGACAGAGTATGAGCAATAAACAGAGTGAATTAGAAATTCAGGTAAATGAGGGCAGATATGATATTATTGCCATTACGGAAACTTGGTGGGATGAAACCCACAAATGGAACACACAGCTAGATGGATTTAAATTATTTAAAAGAAACAGACCAAATAAAAGGAGGCAGAGTTGCTCTCTATATAAGAAATAACTACATTTCTACAGAAACAGAGCACAACAATGATGAAAATTGTCTTGAATACATTTGGGTCAATACACCTTTGTATAGTGTATACTATAGGCCACCCAACCAAACAGAGGAAATAGATGAACTTTTTGCTAACTAAGGTATGTAGGAAGCACATTACAATAGTAATGGGGGACTTTAATTATCCTGACATCAACTGGGAGACAAACTCTGCACCAAGTGGAAGATCAAATAGATTCTTGACAAACCTAGCAGACAACTTTGTCTCCCAAAAAGTAGAGAAGGGAACTAGGGGATCAGCCATAATGGACTTAATTCTCACTAACAGAGATGAAATGATAGAAGGTGTTGAAGCCACAGGAACCTTGGGGGGGGGGGTGATCATGCAATATTGGAATTCAACATTAAGCAAGCACAAGCAATACAACACAGTCAAACTAGAGTCTTGGACTTTAAGAGAGCTAATTTTAATAAACTTAGAGAGAGTTTGGGGAGGATTCCATGGATGAGAATCTTCAAGGGGAAAACAACACAAGAAGCTTGGGAAATTTTGAAAAGTGAGATTATAAAAGCCCAGTCTAGCACAATACCAACAAAGAAGAAAAATAACAGATCTCAAAAGAAACCAGCATGGCTGCATAAAGAACTCTCTGATAAATTGAAAGACAAAAAGGACAAGTATAAAAAGTGGAAAGAGGGGCACATAACCAAGGCAGAATATCAGCAAATAGCTGGAGCCTTGGAAAAATGAAGTGAGGAAAGTTAAGGCTCAGAATGAACTAAGGCTTGCAACCAAAGTCAAAAATATCAAAAAAAGCTTCTTTCAACATGTAAAAAACAAGAAAAAAGTGAAGGAAATGATTGGTCCATTAGTGGGGGAAAGTGGCAAGAAGGTGACAAGCAACAGGGAGAAAGCAGAACTATTCAACTCGTTTTTTGCATCTGTCTTTACACAAAGGGAAAAAACAGTCCAACCTATCAAAAACAGTACCATAAAAACAGATTAGAAACACAAGTTAAGATAGGCAAGAAAATGGTAGGTGAGCACCTATCCAGCCTAGACAAGTTCAAATCACCAGGATCAGATGGATTACACCCCAAGGTTCTCAAGGAACTGGCAGATGTGATCTCAGAACCACTGAACTATATTTTTCAAAGATCCTGGAGCACTGGGGAACTACCAGAGGACTGGAAGAGAACTGATGTACTTCCCATCTTCAAAAAAGGGAAAAAATAGATCTGGGAAACTACAGACCTATCAACCTGACCTCAATACCTGGGAGGATTCTGAAAAAGATAATCAAACAACGAATCAGCAAACACCTAGAGGCAAACAAAGTCATTACTAAAAGCCAACATGGGTTTGTCAAAAACAGATCATGCCAGAGAAATCTTATTGCATTCTTTGACCAAGTGACAAAATTAGTGGACCAGAGGAATGCTGTGGATATAATTTACTTGGACTTCAGTAAGGCATTTGATAAAGTAGATCACAACCAGTATGGCTGATCGGCCATACTCAGTGTGTGGTACTCAATGGAACTGCATCTACATGGAGGGAAGTGTGTAGTGGAGTACCCCAGGGCTCTGTTCTTGGCCCAGTGCTCTTCAATATCTTCATCAATGATTTGGATGAGGGGGTAGATGGGGAACTTATCAAATTTGCAGACAACACCAAGCTGGCAGGAATAGCCAACACTCCTAAAAATAGGCTTACAATACAGAAGGATCTTGACAGAATTGAACATTGAGCGCTATCTAACAAAATGAAATTCAATGGCAAAAAAAGTAAGGTTCTACATTTAGGCAAGAAAAACCAAATGCAAGGGTACAGTATAGGTGGTACCTTGGTCAATAGTAGTAAGTGTGAGAGGGATCTCGGAGTCCTAGTGGACAATTGCTTAAATATGAGCCAGCAGTGTGCTGCATTAACAGAGGGATCGAATCAAGATCACGTGAAGTGTTAATACCACTTTATAATGCCTTGGTAAGGCCACACTTGGAATACTGCATCCAGTTTTGGTCGCCACAATGTAAAAAAGATATTGAGACTCTGGAAAGAGAAGAGAAGAGCAACAAAGATGACTAGGGACTGGAGGCTAGAACATATAAAGAATGGTTGCTGGAATTGGGTATGTCTAGTTAATGAAGAGAAGGGTTAGGGGTGACATGATAGCAGTGTTCCAATATCTCAGGGGTTGCCACAAAGAAGAGGGAGTCAGGCTATTCTCCAAAGCACCTGAAGGCAGGACAAGAAGCAATGGATGGAAACTAATCAAGGAGAGAAGCAACCTAGAATTAAGGAGAAATTTTCTGACAGTTAGAACAATTAATCAGTGGAACAACCTGCCTCCAGAAGTTGTGAATGCTTCAACACTGGAAGTTTTTAAGAAGAGACTGGACAACCATTTGTCTGAAATGGTATAGGGTTTCCTGCCGGAGCAGAGGTTTGGACTAGAAGACCTCCAAGGTCCCTTTCAACTCTATTATTGTAGTTGTTGTTGTTATTGTTGTTAGTATTATTCAACTATAAAATCCTATATCGAATATCCTGCAGATAGATCATTTATGGCCAATTTTACATTTTCTGTCACACTAGATTAGCCTCTAAGCAGGAAGTTTGGTTAGTTTATCAATGTAAAGGCAATATTTATTACCAGATGAGAACTACATGGTACCATTATAAGTGAAATCTATTATTCCAAACAGAGATTAATCTTTTGGATACTGAAATATATGACAGAGTGAAGTTAAAGTCACAAATGGGCCTCTGAGAATGGAATGTTCAAAGTGAGGAGAAAATGGGGCCATGCATGCAGTCTCACTCCTGCTGCTTCAACTTCCATGCATTCAGGCAAGAGAGGTGCAAGACAGCTATAACGGGTGGTGCTCCAAGTATAGCTTTTGCTGAATCCAGCTTTATTTTGGTCCTGGATTATTCAAACAACTGCACTGGTTTTCATATGAAGATGTGTACAGAAATACATGGTGGAGACTGGTAGAAGTGGGCACAGATCTGAATGTTCAATCTTTCCTCTCCCCATTTAAGATCTCTATATAGTCTGATAAAGATCTGAACATTACTATAGTCATATGTCATTATGAGTACTTAATAAAGATACCATTACCATCAATAGCCCTTTTCTCTGGCTGAATTCACACTATATTAAGGAATAATGGGGTTTAGTTTGGCTTAACGAGTAACTTCCCATTCTGGTTTGTTAACTCATGGTTTATGGCATAAGCATTCTATGAAACAGGCTGGTATACAGTAGCTTGTTCATGAAACCAAAGTTAAAACAAACACATTTTTATCAATCATCCATCAAGATTTTAAAGATTTCAACACTTATTCTCAGTTTGTTAGGGGCAAATGGCTTATCTTTTTCCTCAACATCCTTAATGAACTGAAAAGCCCCCACCCCACCTCCAAGGAAAGACTTAATATTTTAAGATACTTTTCTTGTCAAAATTAATTTTTTTCTCTCTAGCATATTCTACAATGTTTTCTTATAGCTTCTTTGAGGGAGAATAAATTTGAGATTTGGTCAATTTCAATCAGATTTTGTGATTTTAATATAAATGTAGTTCACAGTAACCTTTCTGAACCATTCTGAAGAACGGAATGTAATAAAGTATTCCTGTAACATAAAATAGGCAATACAAACCCTGATAATAAATTATTAGTACCAAATGCACCAACAGTTATATCTATCCATATATACATCAAATTGGGCATGGCTGACTTAACAACCACCTTGCTTAGCAATGGACATTCTGATTCCAATGGTCGTAAATCAACTACTACCTATATTATGGTGAAATTTCAAGAAATTGTAGTGCTATTTATTATATTATTTGGGGAGAGAAGGAAATATGCTGTGCTATGGAATTTGGATTCCCATTGCTTGAGAAAGAAACAGTAAAATATATTATCAGCATAGGCATCTACAGGGGTGTTTTATGTGTGATGAAGCATGCATTATGACATCACAATACAATCTGTACCAGACATCAGCACATTTAAAATAGAGCTTGCATCATGACATAGCTATATGTATTATCATTTTTGTCACTGATTAACCACATTATGAGCAATAAAATTTTCATTGTCTTAATTTCCCCCCTTTTGAATAAAGCATGGATTCTTTCAGAAATTAAATTACATTAAATATATAATCCCTCTTTGAGGGAGATGGGGGGCTAGAAATGTGAAATATAAATAAATCACACAAATAAATAATTATCCCAACTTGATGCCCACTAAAACTCTAGCTTAGGGAAGTTGCAATCCTGATATATCCAGATGATAGCCAGCTTTGTTATATAATTATAAGGCTATTTCAGTGCATTTTATCAATTCTTAATACATATTAATACATACTTGTGTATTAACACTGTTCTTAATTCATATTTTTATAATACTATTGCCAAGATAAATAATGGGCATAAAATACCTAATGAAGTATTGACTAATTGTTGATGATGTCTTTGCCCTAGCAAGCATTACAACTTGCAAAGTGTTCTCTAGTTCAAATCTTTTATTTTTGCTAAATAAACTGCATTGGGGTAAGCTGTCAGACCTGCCCCAGTCCAATCCCTTAGGAAAGAAATACCCTCGATTCCATTTGGGTGATGTGATAGGTTCTTATACTAAAACATGCTGGCAGCAGTAAAGTCAGGCTAGAACTAAATTTCTTTTGTGAAAGCATACAGGATTTTCCCCTCAATCTGTCCCTCCCCCCCTTGACCAGTCCAATTCCAACCAATGGTTGGGTATCTAGGTGTTTGGGGAATGTTCAGTGTTTGGAGCAATCGGTTTTCCATTCTCAAGCATCTCCGGTATCTCATTGTACTTGAAGACTGGCATGAACTGATTCAAAACATCTCTGGTCTTCTCAACTGTCATTCCCCCTCCCAATTTCCCAGTGCTGTCCTAATACATGTTTATTGCCCATTTGTTCCCCTCCACTCCCTCTCCCCTTCCTAGCTATACATGGCAGGATGCTGATGAGGCTTGGAGCCAAAGATGGCAGAACTGACATAAGCATTAAAAAAAAGTAGTACATAAACAATAAGTACAGTTGATAAAGACTACAGTCCCATTTTCTCTTACCAGCTTCAGCTCTGAAGAAAGGGATAATATCTGGCACTTCCAATCTGGGGGCTTGGAGTACTCAAGAGTTATTTTGAAGGTCTAGGTAATATACTGTGGACGGAATTACAACACATAGCACTTCTAATTAAGAGAAATATGCTAATTTTGATTTAACATGATAAATAAGAATTGGGAAGTATTATTTCAGGCAGTCCTATACTTTACCAAGCCCAATTACAAACTAGACCCAGCTCTAATGGTAGGCTTTGCTCATCATCAATAAAATTAGAACTGCTATTTTAAACCACTATAGTCAGATCCAACATGTACATATGGAAGAAAAGTAGATGTAGAAAGAAATAACTATGGGAAAAAAATATAGTGATCCAGGAAGGGAGAACTGCTCCGGAGGATTTCTAAAAAGGGAGAAGAGAAAATGAGCCCCAGAAAGAAAAGGGTGGAATTTTCTCCCCCGTGGATTAGCAGCGACAGAAAAGTTGGGGCAAACGAGGTTTTTACCTTAACTAGCTGGATTATATGGGCTGAAAAGGATAAAGATTAAGGGTGGCCTTTCTTCTTTTCCATGAGAGACAAGTAAGAATTCAGAATAATTCAAAAACTGAGGGATAAAAAGTGCTGATGAAGCAGAGAAGCGGACATTTTGAGCTAGCGTTGAAGGCTGAATAATATTGAAAGGGAGAAGGGAGACATCTATTGGCTGAGAGGAAAATAGACATAGAGATAAAATAAAGAAAGGAAAGACTGTTCCAGAGAGAAGGAAAATCTGTGACTAAAATTAAGGGCTTATACAAATTAATAAACAGTTAAATAAGTTCTTGCTGTGTGACAAAACTGGAAAAAATTCATATGAGAACAAGAGATTGAAAGTTTTGAGAGGACGAGAGACTTTTTACATCTGCATACCCTGTTGAATACATTTATAATTATAATTGTTAAATTGTACATTGTACTGCCAATGAATTCATAATATTGATTATTATAATATCAAAGTGATTTAAGATCACAGCATAATATAAGTATTTAGAATTCATAAGACAATCATTGTGAATTAATAGTGTGATTGTTATACATCTTATATGATCTTAGCACTAAGATTTCAATATATTTAAGATAGAAAATATAAACTATTATTTTACCATAAAGGCAAGCTCGGACAGAATAGGCACGGAATAGGTAAATTGCCCTCTCAGGCATGCTGGAAAGAAAAACAAGGATTGTATATAAGTGGGAGGGCTGGTTCACAATATTGCGAAAGATGACAAGCATTCCTAATTTAACAAGAGTTGGGACAGGAAGAAAGCAAATTACTCAAACTACATCAGTTGAATTGAGCCCAACGGGGCAAAGATCAATAGAAGAGATGATGCAGCGAGAAAGAGCGAGTTCATTTAAGGACTTGCAATTGATGTTACAATCTATGCAGGAAGTCATGTTAAGAAATCACGAAGACTTGAAAAAAGAAATAGGAGAAGTAAGGAGTGACACTGGAGAACTTAAAGAAAAGATGGAGGCGATGGATGGGAAACTTGAATGCTTTCAACAACAAATTCTAAAGAACGAACAGAAATTACTAGAGATGGAAGAAAGAATGAATAAGGAGGAGAAAAGGGTAGATGAAATGAATGAAAAACTTATACAAGCCAATAAAGAATTAGAAAGAAAAACAGTCATTTCGCTCGAAACAGAGAAAGCGGACCACTACTTACGCTTTCAAAATGTGAGAGAAGAGAAAGGGGAAGAACTCCCAGAAATGATGACAAATTTGCTAGCAAGAGCTCTAGGAAGTGGGAGGGAAGAAATGGCGAACGAGATGGATGAAATATATAGGATCCATACTAATTATGCAAGAAGACACAATCTGCCCAAAGAAGACACAATCTGCCCACATTAGATTAGTTAAAAAATCGATTAGAGATGAAATTTCACATAGAACCAGAGACGATCCGATAGAATTTAGAGGAAAACAACTAGTTGTTCTTAAACAAATCTCTAGAAGGGTAAGAGATTTAAGAAGGCCATATCAACACATAACATCTAAACTAACAAGACAAAACATTAACTTCAGGTGGTTGACACAGGAAGGAATCATGGTGACATGACAAGAAAAAAGATACAGGTTAGACACAATAGATAAGGCAGAAGAGTTTTTCAGGCAATATTTAGGCAGTGAAGAAGAGTTAGAAATAAGAGAACCGAGAGGAGAAGGTGCCATAGGAGAACAGGTTATAGAAACAAGGGAATTACAAAGTAAAGAAAATAAAACTGGGAGAGGGGGAAAAGTGGATAATGGAAATGACAATGAGGGTAGATTTAAAGAATTTAAAGAGATCAGACCAATAAGGGCGAGAAGATCAAAATATAAGCAATGATATGGAAGAAATAGCAATTTTATCCTTAAATGTCATTGAATGCAGAGCAAGGTAATTTTTCTTTTGGAGCCTGTTTGGGGGGGGGTGGGTGGAGTCAAGATGGTGGACAGGCAGCAAAGGCTGTAAAGAGCTCCTCCAAAAGCAAAAGCTTTTTTAATTTTCTTTTACTCCTATTTTAACTTTTAACTTTTTAACCCCTTTTAACATTATATTTTTAACCTACCTATTTTTAACCTTTTTAACCTGTTTTTAACAATTTTTAACCTACTTTTAAACCTACAATGGAATAAGATGCCGGCTCCTAAGACAGTGGCCGTTCCAGTGGAAGCAGCTGTTTCCAACAAAAAGGCAGCAATTCCTGTGGTTAAAGGCAAGAATGGACCTCATTTAAGCACAAGTAATGCTACTGGAACCTATAATCCAAAAGAGGCAAAGAGACAGAAGAAAATTGTTTCCTACCTCTCCACCGTAGGTTTAGAACAAACTGTGAGTATTTCGCCGACCAAAGATGTCAATGCACAGGAATTTCCAACCCTCTCGGGTTTGAACCTAAACCAGTATTTAAAACAGAGAGGTGGTGAAGATAAGTATTTGGAACAGATTTTCAACACTTCATATAATCGTCTTCAAGAGGTATGCCTTTTGTCTGCTGAAACCCTATTTCTTATACTGCAAAGATTAAATGATCTTAGTCTAAAGATTTCAACAATCATTGGGTGTGCGAGATACGCAGAGTGGACAAGGGGTTAAAACCTCTCCAGATGCTGGGTTGTTGGAGGCTCGTTCCTCCCCTCCCATTTTGTCGTCACTGGGAAATCCGAGAGCACTAGATACAGCGAATTACTGCCTTTTGCTACAAGAGAGGCAACTCCTCTTAGAAATCCACCAAAATGCTCACAGGTGGAGCAATCATAAAGCAATTATGCTCTTGCTATCACAGCTATTAAATTGTCCAAGGAAAATGATTGATCTGGAAGATTTTTACTATTTGCCTGGCCTAAGGGGTTTAAAAAAAATCCTATTGACTTTTAAGCAGCCAAATTTTCCTACAAGAATTATAAAAATGAAAAGGAAACTCTGGCAGAATAATTTAATAAGAACAGTTAGGGTCTTTAAAGATGTATTAGTCCAAGATCTCATCACTGGGAAGGTGATAAATGCCCTTACAGATGTTAAAAGCAATAGCCCTGCTCTGCAAACAAAGACCCATAAGGCCGTTTACCCTTTAAAGGAGGAGAGGATAAACACTGAACTTACAAACTTGAGAAGGCTGTTAAATGGTACTAAAACATCAAGAATGGCACCTCCTCCTCTCCCGGCTGACCTCTATAAAAAGACTTATAGTGCTACTCCTTTACCAATGAAGAGAAAAGAGAAAAGAAAACTATTGATGCTTTTGGACTTTTACGCTAATAGTGATGACCATGTCACTGAAAATGACCCTGAGGAATCAATGGAACTCCAGGCTGCTGACATTCAAAAGAAAATGTTATACGGTCAAGACATAAATATTCAAAAAACTTGCCATGTTAATACATCTCTAAGTGTGCCTTTATCTCAGGATTCTTTTATTATCAGAAGGGAACTAGATTTTCAGGAGGACCAGCTCTCTTCACCCTTTTTTCAAGGGACATCTTAAGTGGTACCCCTATTACAAGAAGAAAAAAAAGCTGAGCAAGAAAGCTCTAACTTGATCTGCTTAGAAAGTACCAAATCTAAGAACTGTGATGAAAATAACTCTGTTAGAAAATTAGAATTTACTCATTGCGATGAAGAAAATAGCCTTATTAATACTTTTAAGGTTCTCCCCAGGATTGAGTAGGAGGTCATAATGACTAGACTCCAATACCTGCAAAGAAAACTAATACGCATAACTGGGGAAGCAGGATCTACCACAAAAGTTACTCAACAAGTTTCAACAGATAATGATGTGATACCTTTCCACTCAAATTTACATCAAGACCATCTAGAAAATATGAGTGAAATTTTCTGTGTTGCTCCAGAAGTGAAACAAATACCCAATTCCAAATTAACTATAGGGAACTGCACTGACTGGACATCAATGAGATTTTTGAGTGATGCTGAACTGGGATCAGCAGCATCAAATGAAATAATAATATATCAAGATCCTCAACCACAGGCATCAATTTATAAGCAGATAGATAGCACTAGGCACGCAGCTTTAAACTGTATCTCAGATGAGGGAAAACTATCAGGGCTGAACTGTATAGAGCCAATGGATACCCCTCCTGAAAAGAAGAGTTCCTTGCTTGCCAGTGACCCACATTTCGCTACCTATGTTTCACTGCTATCACCAACTTCATTTACAGAATTACAGCCTTCTTTGCCCTGTTATCAGGTTAAGACTACACAGTTGGCAGAGACACAACCATCAGTTGGTGAAAATTCATTGCCTCTGAAAACAATATCCATCCAACTCCCGGTAGATATCTCTACTCAAGATGTGGTACAACAGGCAACACAAGACGAAACTCCATCTTTGGCCTCATTCCAGAAGAAAGACTTTGTGAATATATTTAATTCACCGGTAGCACTTTCAGATTCCAAATGGCTACATTCTGCAGAAGGGGGTATCTCTATCCTTTCCTGGAATGTTGCAGGCTGGAAAGCCAAGATGTCAGATGTTTCATTTATGGAATATATTTCTTCTTTTGATATCCTTTGCTCCAAGAAACATGGACTATGGAGGATCCATTACTACATGGTTATATTCCCTTTACTCTGAATGCAATTCCTAGCATAAAAAAGGGCAGACCATCAGGTGGCCTAAGTTCTATGGTATTTGTTAAACTTAGTGTTTCAGTATCTATGCTTGAGTCTTGCTCAAATATGGCGTTAGTCCTTTTACTTAGATTCAAATCTTGCACTGTATTATTGGTTAATGCCTATTTTCCTCCATTTCGTGGGCATAGGGAAATAAACAAACTGTGGGATCAGTTTGATGCCAATGTAAATTTGCTATCATGGCATTACCCAGACTCAATTATAATAATAGCTGGCGATTTTAATGCACGAATTGGCAAATCTGATGCTTCCCTACAAACCTATTTTAAGTGGCCAGTGCCCCCTAAAATTGATGTAGGCTACATAGCAGCCAGACAATCTAAAGATCAAAAATGTAATACTGCAGGATTTCGTCTGGCTCAATTTGTGGATAGTTTAGATTTGGTCTTACTTAATGGCTCTGTCAGGGGTGATTTAAATGGAGAGTTCACATTCTGGCGCCCTAAGGGAGCCAGTGTAGTGGATTATATTATGATCTCTCGGAACTTTGCACTGCATATAGTTTACTTTTATATTGGAACACGCCTTGATAGTGACCACTTTCCATTAATCTGTCTATTTAAGGCTAAGACAAATTTTGAATTATTAGAAGTGGCACATTGCCCCATTGATATTACAATAAAGGGGCAAGTACAAATTAAATGGTCTCAAGAACTGGCCAAAACTATGGCTGAAATGTTGACCTCAGAGTCCCTGCTTCATATGCATGTTCAAATTTGCTCATCTGATTCATATGAACAAGCATTTTCGTTGTATCAGTCAATTACCACTAATCTCCAAACCCCCCTGACAAGATTTACAACAGTTTATTGTGCGCATGCGCACAAAAGATCTAAATCTTGGTATGATAGTGATTGCATTAAAGCAAAAAAAGCTCTCTTAAATGCAATAATTTCCTTTCACCAGGAAAAATTGGCGAACGCTTCTAAATTACTCAAGACCACAAATTTTTTTTTATAAAGATCTCTTAAAGATAAAGAAACAATAGGCTATAAGAGAAAATTGGAGTAATCTAATTTCAGCAGCAAAGCTTAAAAATTCTACTTTGTTCTGGCATTTAATAAATCAGTCTTTTACAAATAGAAGTTTTGGCCCTATTTCACAAAGATCTGCTGACAAATGGGAGGATCATTTTAAAATCATCTTTAAGCGGATTCCTGCTGTAATTTCAGAAGTGATCCCCCCTTATAATGACCTCCCGGATTGGCCTCCAGTATCCATAGCTGAGGTCAAAGAGCTTATTGCCCAGTTGAAATCAGGTAAAGCATCCGGAGGGGATTTTATCCCCCCAAAATAAAGACTGGTGGGCCCCAATTTTAGCCATCCTATTCACTCATATTAATAACATAGGACATTTTCCACCTGATTGGAATCAGGCCATTGTAGTACCGATATACAAAAATAAAGGAAGTAGACTTGACCCTGTAAACTATAGGCCTATTAGTTTATTAAATACAATAAATAAACTCTATGCCAGATTTTTATATACAAAGTTAGTGGATTGGGTACAAAATGAAAATATTATTGCTGAAGAACAGGCCGGATTTAGGGAGGAACATTCAACACTGGATCATTGTCTAATTCTGCACCATTTGGCTGAAAAATATTCTACCCCCTCTTGTGGTTCTCTTTATGCAACTTTTGTTGATTTTAAGTCAGCTTTTGATCTAATACTAAGGGAGAGATTGTGGTATAGTCTAAGACATTCCACGATTGATAAAAGGCTGTTGGTTCTCATTCAGTCGCTCTATTCAAATACCTCTCTAAAAATCAGATGTTCCCCCTGGGGACATTTATCTAAAGCAGTTCCAACTTATAGAGGTGTAAGGCAAGGTTGCATATTAGCTCCACTACTTTTTAATTTGTACCTAAATCCAATAATGCAAGTGCTTGCTGATCCAGCCCATCATCCACCTATCTTGGCTGATCGTGCAATTCCAGCACTATTGTATGCTGATGATATAGTTATTTTGTCCACTTCTCAGGTGGGAATGAGAAAAGCACTTAGGGCACTAGCTTTATTTTGCATAGAATACAAACTATTAATAAATTATGGAAAAACTAAAGTTTTAGTATTTGCCTCTTACCATCATAAGATCCATAAATGGCAAATTGATGGGACTCCAATTGAACAGGTGCGTACCTACAAATATCTTGGAGTGCAGTTCCATGCCTCCCTATCCTGGCATACTCACTTTCTCTATCGGGCAAGTGTTGCACAGCGCACCTCATCAGCTATCATAACATTTTATCATTCTAAAGGAGCTTACTACATCCCGGCAGCTTGTAAGGTTTTCCAAGCTAAGGCAGTCCCTCAGCTCCTCTATGGCTCGCAAATATGTTCACTTGCAAAGCCTAATGCTATTGAAATTATTCAAAATAAGTTTATTAGAGCCATACTGATGGTTCCTAAAAGTATTAAAAATGCCATCCTATGGGTGGAAATAGGTTTAGTTTCATTGGAAGCTAGAGCATGGTTCCTTCTTCTTACCTTTTGGTTAAAGTTAATTTTGATGCCTGTAGGGTTAGCCCCTTTAGTATTTATAGATCATTCTCCAACATGATTGGATGGATCATTCACCAATGGGTTATCTTAACCTTCCTGCTCCACGTGACTAAGTCTGAGTTTATAAATATCAGTACCACGCCATGTGCTCCTCAGTTTTTTCGACTTAGTCTTCATGCTCCAAGACCAACTTTAAACTTTTATCAACTTTCTACTACAAATTATCAATTTCAACAAAGAATTAATGTCATAACAAGAGAGAAATTCCAGGAGAACCATACCGGGAGGAGGATTCCGTCGGATCCTTTCGATCGGATTCATCCCCAGGGAGACCGACCTCCTTTGTCCAGGAACGGNATACTCAGGAGACTTCTCTAACACACAGCTCAAGTGAGTTAATTTTCCTCCTTTCTATTTTTTTATGGTTCAACTTTTGCAATTGTCTACATAATAGTGTAGACTAATCTACATTGAATTGCCAAGCTAATGTCCTTGTCTGTCCATACTTGATTCATGTTCATTATTCCAGTGTAACACAGTGCAATTCAATGCTCTACGTCTGGACTGCATTCGTTACTTTCATCAATCTGCAATCTTAGGAAAGTGAATCTATACATTATCCTAAACTCTGATATGTTATATTTTTCAGTCTGGGATTAGTATGTTGTACTGAATCAATCATTTTGATTTATAAACCATGTTTTATGCCTAAATGTTGCATAAAACCAATTATGGTTGGTTCAGTAGACTAGAGTTAAGCAAACCTGATTTAATGCAACGTATGGAATGAGTCATTATTCCAATAGATTTTTCTATGGAGCGGAAATTTCTGCCTTTGGACATTCTCCAACATGATTGGATGGATAATTCACCAATGGGTTATCTTAACCTTCCTGCTCCACGTGACTAAGTCTGAGTTTATAAATATCAGTACCACACCATGTGCTCCCCAGTTTTTCGACTTAGTCTTCATGCTCCAAGACCAACTTTAAACTTTTATCAACTTTCTACTACAAATTATCAATTTCAACAAAGAATTAATGTCATATCAAGAGAGAAATTCCAGGAGAACCATACCGGGAGGAGGATTCCGTCGGATCCTTTCGATCGGATTCATCCCCAGGGAGACCGACCTCCTTTGTCCAGGAACGGACGGGAAAACCCCAGCTGCACAGGGAATCCCCTACTAGCAGCTGATCTCCATCGAACTACTTCTCTCGCTCCAGAGGCATCAGAGGAGTTTTTTCCGGGACTGGTGAGTTTTTTAAACTTTCCTTTGGCAATCCCACTCAATGTGGGGAACCCTGGGGACCCCCTCCCTACGCCCACGCGCCGTTAATACGGCCGGCAGGACTTCCCCGGTCGGGAGGCCTCCTGGGGGGGGAAATTCCCACAGCTTCGCCCTCGCTGTTAATACAGCCGGCAGGGCTTCTCTCGATCGGGAGGCCACCGGGGAGGGAGAACCCCTCCTCGTCATCTTCGCTCGCTACTGCAGGCAGAGAGGCTCAGGGGAACCTCCGGAGAAGCGTTTTTCCCCACGCGCGCACACGCGCGCATACGGGGAAACTACGAAGAAGGACTTCCCTCTCAGCCGGAGACCTCGAGGAGGGGGAATTCCCTCACACCGGC
>NW_015386785.1:1260359-1263676 GCF_001527695.2 Protobothrops mucrosquamatus
CCTGGAAGCCGGGGTATTATGATAAGGACGTACACACGTACGCATATCGCCTAGTCTCAAAACTGGGGAGCACATGGCGTGGTACTGATATTTATAAACTCAGACTTAGTCACGTGGAGCAGGAAGGTTAAGATAACCCATTGGTGAATGATCCATCATCATGTTGAGAATAGGCGTTCAGGTAAACAACGCCCTTTTTAAATCGTTGTGGGGGGAAAAAAGCACTAGATAAAATTAAATCACTGGGCTTCTCTATAGAAAGTCTGTGTTCATTAAGATTTGATAATGCTAGAACTGCCTTGAAACAACGTATCTGGGATATTGATCTCCAAACAAACTTAAGTAAGATGGCACATTCCAATATTTGTCACTTGGTTCCAGAAGGATTCTTCCCAGCTTCTTATCTATTTTCCATTACAATTTTGAAATTTCGTAAAGCTTTCACCTTAGCCAGGCTGGATGCGTTGCCCTCGGCAGTCCTTTTTGGACGGTTTAAGGGCATTCCTATGCACCTTTGGTTGTGTCCATGTGGTGGTGGCTCTATAGAAACCCTAAGCCATATGCTGCTTCATTGTTCTTTATATAAAGACTCTAGACAGATTCTTATATATCCGATATTGAAGAAGTTTCCAGGTAGGGGATATGAATTTTATCTAAAGTTGCTACTTTCAGATAAGGATCCAAAAATATCAATTCAGGTTGTCCAATTTTGTGCCACCATTTGCACAATACGTCGCATCATTATCAAGGTCTGAAAAATTTTAATATGATGTTTTATTTTGAGAATTTTGGAATATATTACATTGATTGTTTGATGGTTTTATATTCTGTAAATATGGAAGTAAAATTGTCACTTTTGTTATATTTTGATTATGTCTGGCCTTATGTCTGTAATAAACAGATTATTATTATCCTTACATGTCAATGGCTTAAACTCCCCCGCAAAGAGGAATAAAATTCTCAATAAACTTAGTAAAATGCATCTGGATATAATAATTCTACAAGAAACACATATAAATAGGCAACATCAAGACTTATTGAATAATCCCAAATTAGGAACTATGTTTGTGTCATCATCACAACAGAAAAAGGGAGGAATAGTGGTGTATATTAGGGAAGGAATGTTGGCAAGACAAATTTATAAGGATGAAGAGGGTAGAATATTAATAATCGAGGTTCTTCTGAATAAAAAAAAAAGTAGCCCTCGTTGGAATTTATGCCCCAAATAAAAAACAAAAACAATTCTACAAAAAATTGCATAAGGGTATTGGAGAAATTGAAAATGAGAACATTTGCTTAATGGGTGATTTCAATGCAATAGTGGATAGAGAGTTAGATTATAAAAGTGGTATAACAAGGAAAGGAATTAGAAGAATACTACCCAGTACCTTTTTTAAAATGGTGGAGGAATTTAACATACAGGATAGCTGGAGGGACAGAAATATGAAAACAAGGCAATTTATGTACTATTCTGGTTGCCACCTATCGTGGTCTAGAATTGATATGGCCTGGATATCAAAAGAACTAAACCTGGAAGTAGAGGAGGTCACAATAGATACAAATCTATGGGCAGATCATAATGCAGTTATAATTAGATGGAAAGGACAGACAAAAAGAAGAAGGTGGACCTTAAAAAGAGCAATCTTGAACCAAAAGGAATTTAAATTTAAGATGGAAGAGCAAATACATATGTTCCTCCAAACAAACAAGAAAGAAGATACGAACAGCCAAAACCTATGAGTTATGAGAGGAGTTGCAATTGCGTACATGGCTAGTGATAATTAAAAAAAGGCAACGCCAAAAAAAGCTTAGAGGGAGAACATAGGAAATTGGAAATACAACTACAAAAAACCCCACAAAGTCGGGATCTGAAACAACAATTAGATCTAATTAAACACAAACTGACTATTATGGAGAAGAAGGAATTGGTGCAGAAAATAAAAGATGCTAGACAAAAAAAATTTGAACATGCGAACAAACCTGGGCAATGGCTGGCCTATAGATTAAAGAAACGAAAAGACAAAAGATGGATCAGTAAATTATGTAACGAAGAGGGGGAGACGATCTATCAGAGTGAAGGGGGAAAAAACATGATGTATGAATTTTATATGAAACTTTATAAAGACGAAGAAAGTATTAGCGAAGATAAAATATTACAATGCCTCCAGAAAGCTGACCTACTGAAGGTCCCGGAAGAAGTCCAAAATATCCTAAACAAGGATATAACACTCCAAGAAATCACAGAGGCAACTAAAAAGCAAAAAAGCAACAAGACGCCAGGTCCAGATGGACTACCATCTGAAATATATAAGAACTTTCAAGAATTTTTAGGTCCAATTTTACTAGATGTATTCAATGAAGTGTTAAAAAAAGCAAAGATTCCAACCTCATGGGAAGAAGAAATTATTACATTAATACCCAAGGAAAATTCTGATTTGACACTTATTCAAAGCTATAGGCCCATATCATTACTTAATTTGGACTATAAAATTTTTATGGCAATAATGGCAGAAAGATTGAAAAGGTTTCTGGCTGAATTTATCCATCCTGATCAAAATGGTTTTTTGCCTAGGAGGCAGATAAGATATAATGTCAGGATTATACAAGACATGTTGGAATACTACGAGACCCACAATGAAAAACATATGGTGCTTGTCTTTGTCGATGCGCAGAAAGCATTCGACAACGTTAAATGGGATTTCATGTTGAATAAGTTAAAATATATGGAATTTGGCAAAAAGTTTATAAATATGTTCGAAACAGGAAGCAAAAGCAGTAATAAACGGAGAAACTACTAAATGTTTTCAAATACAAAAAGGCACAAGACAAGGCTACCCATTATCACCATTACTATTTGTCCTCTCCCTAGAAATCTTGACTAGAATAATTTGGAAAAAAGAACAAATTAAAGGCTTAGAAACCAAAAAGGAAATATTTAAATTACAGGCCTATGCAGATGATTTGGTTTTATCATGGAAGAGCCCTTGAAGTCTGGTGTAAGGTTGTTGGAAGTATTGGGAGAATATGGAGAAGTAGCAGGTTTAAAGATTAATAAGAAGAAGACAGGCTTAAGATACAGAAGGATCTGGACAGACTTGAACACTGGGCACTATCTAATAAAATGAAATTCAATGGTGAAAAAAGCAAGGTTCTACATTTAGGCAAGAAAAACCAAATGCACAGGTATAGTATAGGGGGTACCTTGCTCAATAGTAGTAACTGTGAGAGGGACCTCGGAGTCCTAGTGGACAATCACCTAAATATGAGCCAGCAGTGTGCTGCAGCTGCCAAAAAGGCCAACACAGTGCTAGGCTGCA
>NW_015386785.1:1263695-1282023 GCF_001527695.2 Protobothrops mucrosquamatus
AGGGAGTCAAGCTATTTTCCAAAGCGCCTGAAGGCAGGACAAGAAGCAACGGGTGGAAACTAATCAAGGAGAGAAGCAACCTAGAACTAAGGAGAAACTTCCTGACAGTTAGAACAATTAACCAGTGGAACAACCTGCCTCCAGAAGCGGTGAATGCTCCAACACTGGAAGTTTTTAAGAAGAGACTGGACAGCCATTTATCCGAAATGGTATAGGGTTTCCTGCCTGAGCAGGGGTTTGGACTAGAAGACCTCCAAGGTCCCTTCCAACTTTTTTATTATTATTATTAATTATTATTATTATTATTATTATTATTATTATTATTGTTGTTGTTGTTGTTGTTGTTATTATTATTATTATTATTATTACTACTACTACTACTATAGAAAAAACTAAAATGTTAGTTAAGAATATGACGAAACTACAAGAAGCCGAGCTAATTGGGAAACTAAATATTCAGATAACAAAGAAGGTGAGATATCTAGGGATCCAATTGACGGCAAGATGTGTTACACTCAAAGGAGATAATTATGATAAATTAGTTGATCAAATTAAAACAGATTTAGATAGATGGAAAAACTTGCAGCTCTCCTTTATGGGAAGAATTGCAATAATGAAGATGAATGTACTACCTAAATTACTCTTTTTATTTCAATGTATACCAATTAGATTAGGAAAGGAGTTCTTTGGTATTTAAATAAAATTATATCTAAATTTATTTGGCAAGGAAGAAAATCGAGAATTAAATTTAAACTCTTACAGGACTCCAAGGAAAGAGGTGGATTCGGCCTTCCAGATTGGGAAAAATATTATCAAGCAGCCACGCTCACCTGGGCGAAAGAGAGGATACATTTGAGAAATAGGAGACTATTAGCCTTAGAAGACTATGATATGCAGATAGGGTGGCACACAATTCTTTGGGAAGGAAAGCACAAGGCTCATCAATACTTCCAGAAACATTACATCAGATGGGCACGATTAGATGTATGGGTTAGAATCAAAAAACACAATTATATGGAAATCCCTAATTGGGTATCCACATTGGAGATATTCATACACCCAAATTTTATGTAATTAGGAAAGGTGATCACATACAAAGACATGTTAGACGAAGGAGGAGAACTAAAATCGAGGAAAAAGTTATTAGAAGAAGGGATAGAACTTGAATGGTGGGTGTACCTTCAAATTCATCGCGATATATGAAGGATAAAAAAGAATGGGGAATAAAACTAGAACATACAGAATTAGATAAAACTTTATTAGGAATGGAGGAAAAAGAGATAAAAAGGATATATCAATATTTATTGGAATGGAATATGTTGGAAGAGCAAGTAAAAGACACAATGTTAATTTGGAGTAAAAATTTTGGTTATGGTATTGATTTAGATAACTGGCAAGAACTATGGGAAAGGAATAGGAAGCTCACATTAGCTACTGCATACAAAGAAAACTTATATAAGATGTTCTATAGGTGGCACCTTCCCCCTGTGAGATTAGCTAAAATGGCAGAAAGACCTCACCAAAATGTTGGAAATGCAAAGAATCGCTAGGGACCTACTACCATACGTGGTGGGAATGTTCAAAAGTACAAAAAGTTTGGCATTTGATAAAACAGTGGTTAGAAGAGATATTAATGCAGAACATTGAGTTAAAGCCAGAACTCTTTCTGCTGGGTATTACTAAGGATAAATACAATAAAGGATCCCTATACCTATTACTACACATGCTAACAGCAGCAAGATTAGTCTTTGCATAGAGATGGAAAGATAATGAGACACCCTCAGAAGAAGAGGCAATAAATAAGATTTTATCCTTTGCTGAAATGGATAGATTGACGTTAGAACTCAAGGATAAGAGTGAAACAGATTATTATGAAATCTGGAACAAATTGTATAATTGGTTGGGGAAAAATAGATGGAAAAACTCTCGGATTCAGCAAAACACATTTGATCAAGAAAGATACTGATCAAAGGAAAAATATTAAAACATTAAAATGAAAATTAAGAATATAGATGATGGGGATCTACCAGAGAGAATTTTTTTTAAAAAGGAAACATTTGTTTGAATATGGGGATTATAAATTATACAAATTAATTGTCAACAATTTTTCTTTACAAATGTAAACCTAGCAAACACACTGTTAACCAACTATTATGTGATTTATGTTTTAAAAACCAATAAAACGTATTATAAAAAAAAGAAAAAAGAAAAATATAGTTGGTTATCAAAACTGCAAGTCAGAATTCCTGATTTGCAAACAATGCTGAACAAATCCTAAATACATCTGAGTTTTTTTAGCCTCTTCTAGAGAAGCTCCAGCAACTCTAAATCAACAGTGTACAAAGTCACTATCAATGAAGCCTTAGCTGCACTGGGATTGAAATAATATAGATAGTTGAAGCAAACAGATAACTAGAATTCAGATTATTACTCTACTTTTCCTTTAGAATAGAACTTTCTGTTTGTGCTCTATGATTCAACTACAATCTCATTTGTACATCAGTGAATAATAAGGATAGATAATCTGTCCCACTAATAAAAACTTGCACCATTTCCAATATCAAGCACAAAGATGTGTTAATCAGAAGCAAACAAAAATTAAATGGATTAAAAATAAAATGGTTCTAGTTTTCTTATTTTCAGTTCAGGGTGCTCAGCATTTCTAAAGTTCTGGCCAACAGCTGCACTGACAATTGTGCTTTATTCAGGGTCTTTGATCATACTAGGCAATTACTGCAAACATTTTCTTAATTGAGAAATCATTTCAGAACAAATAAGATAAAGAGAGAATTTCAATAAAAACAAAACAAAACTGATCGCTCTTCTGCAGAAAGCCTTCGGAATTCAATGGGCTGTCAACATGCCAATACATCTTGAACTCAGAATTCAGTTATATTCTATAGAAACCAACTTACATTTAAAAAGCCTTGTAAAGATAATTACTGTTCTTTCAAGGGCTGCTATTCCTTTTCAGCAATTCTCTAACACAAATTGGAAAAAAACATTTTTAGGACATACATTCTGAGCATTAGAGTTATATTTATGTGAGCAAAAGCAATTTGAATGGCATAAGTCATTTTTAAAAAGATGTTATATATTCACTGCATTTTTGGAGTGCTACATATATTCACAAATACACGAGACAACTTTTAAAAGAGTTCCCAAGTTTTTTTTCATAGAGATGTTACACAAAAATTTGAAAATGCAAACCCATAGTGGTTGTATTTGTGATGAAGAATTCATATAGTCCTATATGATTTGATAATACAGCAAGTTTTAGAATTCTGAGATCATAATTTGTCAAGAAGGCAGGGGTGACAAGTACTTTAATAGATGTGGCAAAGAGGTGTAGTTTTGCCCTTGATCTTGATAAAAAATATCAGCATGGATATGTCTTGAAATTCAGATAAACATTAAAACATTTAGGAAAATAAAGAAGAAATTCCTGATCATTAGAATCTATTTTTGTGCATCAGAATGTATTCCAATGCACTTTTCTTCTAAGTGTACTGACCCATGCATGTGTTAATTTAGGAATGTACCAGACAGAAGTGCATTCTTCTGCTGTGTTATACTGCACATAAATTTTGCATGCATTTATCTGAGAGCAGTGAAGCATAGAAAGCTTAGACATATTCAGGGCTTTTTTTTGTCATAGAACGCCCAGAACAGAGTTCCAGCACCTTTTTTGGATGGAACCTTGTAGGGTAGGCAAGGCGGGTTGTATGACGTGTGTGAGTTCTGGCACCTTTTTTTTTTTTTTTAGAAAAAAAGCACTGGACATACTTCCTCCAGTGTAAATCAAGATTTAATTAACATTGTTAATCTGTACCAATGTAGTTCTTGTTATTATAATTGAATGTAAGTATAAAATAACTTTTCTTAAAATCATTCATAGTCACATAAAACAGCTGTAACTTCATCACTTATTTGATCTTCAAACGTTTAAAATCCCAGGACCAAGCTTTTACATAAACATTTTACAGATATATACAGTAAACCTATACTGTTTATAAATTATAACAAACCTCTCAAATTGATATGAAAAACTACCAGTTATTGAAATTCTGGAAGATCAAGCATCATAAGAACTGTTATATTTTACTGCATGTTGTCCCACATAATCTAGAATTGAATGTTTTAAAGCAGTACCTTATAGAATAAATTCAATACAATGAATCAAGGTTCCAATAGACAAGACCAAATAAATCAGAACTCTGAGGCTAGAAACTTCCTCAAAGAACATGTTTATTGGTTATATAGTATCGGCACGGTCAAAAGTGAAACCGAGTCTGAAATTCCCTCCAAAGAGTCACACTGTTACAAAGTTAAAATTCCCACCCCAGTGCTATGCAATCAGCTACATTTACCAATAAAATAGTTTGGCAGGCTTTCTACCCAACTGCTCCCCTTCCCAATCCAACCGGCAAAAATGACCTTGGTTCCCACGGAACATTAAATTGATTAGACTAGCAAAATTCCTCTCCCATCTTTGTGGCAAGCTAGAACGAGCATGATGGCTGCAGCCAGGTTTGTTGTAGAGTCGACAGAATGCAAAAATAATCACTTCTAAAAAATGTTGAATAATTAAATGGACCAGGAACTATATTTGTCAACTTTCCCTTATCATTTCCAATTATATCTTTTAGTATGGTTTGACATCAAATGTTGATTGAACATTTCACACAAAACAATAAGCAAAAATGCTAGAGTTTCTGGTGTATTATTTATAAACACATTTCAATGGCCAACAACTTAATAGCATTAAAAATGTTATAACAGGGTCTGAATCTAATTCCTAGCCTTGCTGTTCTCAAATATCAGGAATTTTAGGACAACTTCAAATCCTGGCTTCAACTTTGTTAAGAGAGTGAAAAACTCAAATTTCCAGATAAAATACTGAGCAACAGCTATCTTTTTCATCCTGGTGAGTTTCCATTTACTGGAAACTAGGAACCAGGAAAAAAGTACTTTACTCAGCACTTTTCAAAAATTGTGGCTTCCGCCTCCCCCCTGCCCCAACCACCATTGCTTCCAAAAACCTTCATATTGAACTGAGTCTAGAGCACAATGAATTACTATTCCCATGTTCAGCACTGAATATGGTTACATTGGCTGGCTATATACTGGCTATATTACATGTTCTTTCCCCAGGTTTTAACGTATTTCTCATTTTCAAATTGGTAATTCTATTACTTAAGCAACAGATTATGATTTCATGATGGAGCTATAATATATGTTTTTCAGACAAGAAACCAATATTTTGTATCAAAATCTGAAGACAATAGTGGTATCAAGCATTTGTTCAATAGAATCTATTGCTCCAAATTCAGTACAAAGAAACAGTGGCATTTTACAAGACCTATGATATAAATTAAAAATGTACTGAACAAAATTCCCACAATATATATCTAAACAAGAAAAAAATGTGATCCTATAATTCAGAATGAAGGCTCAATGGAAAATGTAGGAGTTATCAATCAACAGGAGTATTAAATTTAAAATTCTATTCTAATGAATTTTTTTTAAGGTTCAGGAATGCCTATACTACCATATTCCACAAGCCATCACACTTATTTACATAAAAATTATAGCTAATCAAAATAAGAAAATGGTATTAAGATAATTCATTACATATAACAACAGGACTAGTACATAATAAGGAAAAGGAAGAAATGCAGAAAATTTTAAAAAATGAAATATATGTATGTAATTTTGCTTAGTATGTGTGTGATTTTTTCCATGTATATCTATATCCACAAATAAACTCATCTTCCCAAATTATTGCCCTTTAAATGGGTTGCATTCCAATTCCAGTAATTATTCTTAATCAATTCCTATAATCATTCCCATACCTGCAGGATATTGGATGAGGAAGTCTGAATTACATTATCAGTTGAGACTACACAGACAAAAAAAAATCAGTTGTATGATTGATGTTAGCCATCCAGAATTGCATGAACAGTGGGGAGCCATACAAATGCTTGTATTAGAATTTGGTTGGTTGGTTTTATTGTAGACCACCCTCATTCAGTCTGAAGTTAGGTGGTGCGTAAATTAAAGAAGTTAAAATAGAAGCCATTGTCCTAAAGATTTATTTACTACATTTATTTGCTACCCCTCTCAACAATTGTAAGCAGGCAATTTTGGCCTGCTTACAAACAGTAAGCAGATAAATATAAACACAGTTAAAATTTTAAAAAACTGTATAAAAATTAGAATCAAGGATATGGAGATAAGATCTTCTTATCCCATCAACCATACCCAATGGTGAGTGCCCCCCTTGGTTTCCCAAGCCAACCAGCAAAACTAGCTTTTAATATCCTTCTGGAAGGCCCAAAGGGTAGATATGCATGTATCTATGTATCCATTTTAACCTTAGACTTGAGATGTAAGCACACTGCTGAACAGATATTAGATTTATATTATGCAATATAAGGTGCTGAGCGGTGTGAGCAAGAGTGCTTCTCTCCCTCCACCCCAAGCATTTCATGTTTGAATGAGAGATAACAACTGTGTCAAGCCCCATCTACTAAGCTTTGTGGCCAAGTAATGATTTGAAGATGAGCTTTCACTCCCATTACACCAATGTAGCCCCATATGGAAGAAAATGTCATATGTGAAACAACTGGCCAGAAGCATTATAATTGTTCATACTTCATGACCTTATGTATTCTGTTAGCTAGCTAACTTGGTGTCTTCTAGAAGTCTTGAAATTTAATCTGCTAAACTGCTGGCACCTGTGAGACAAAGATAAAATACCTTTTCATAATATTTGAATATATAATGACAAAGAATTACTCACAGCTTTGGCTTAGCAAGCACAGGTGGTGGTGTTTTTGTAGGTGAAAGCAGACCACCAGGGTGGGATTTGTCAGTTTTGGTGTTGCCATTAATTATCCCATTGATTCCATGGGTAGGATGAATTCCATTGGTTTTCTTCTCCACTGAGGTAAGCTGTAATTTAGAAGATGCTACACTTGAGCTGGGATGACTGATCTTGGAGTGCTCTGAATACTTTGGAGGAAGCTCCATAGAATTCATCTCAAGATGTGAAGGTGGAGGTGGGAAATGTTGAAAGTTATCCTCATTCTGTACTCTCATTGACAAATCATGGTTGGAGCTTTTGCAATTGGCTAAAATATAAAGGAAAAAATAGTGCAGCATCATAGGTAATTATAACACATTATTAGAATTATACTCACATTTTAGTTCATTGAAAATGAGATCATTACTTTAGTCAATTACATTGAACTGTTATGCCAAGAAAGACAGTCATTTTCAAATTCTCATGGGTATTTGAACTTAAGGATCATAAATATTTATTTACTGCTATTATTCATGTTACAAATGGAAACTGAGTTGAGAACAGTAACTGATGTATGCTCAGTATTGGCTAAATGAATGAATTGTGTGTATCAATTTTATCTGAATTAATCACAGATCTATAATACCACTTTGCATGAAAAATACCAACTTATTCCAAGACTTTTGCATGCATTTCTGACTTATATATAATGCTCACAGGAAAATTACTGGGTTTTTTGGGGGGGGCTTTTGCTTTTAACATGAGTTACTCATTTTTTCCATTTAGTCTCTGCTGCCACCTAGCCTCAGAATCTTAATGTTAAAATTTGATCAAACTTATAATTAACTTCTCCCTCTATATAGTAGAAAATAAAACAAATTAAGAGGGGTGGATAATTATTCAGGAATTTACACGGTGCCAAGGTATAAAATATCCACACTGTACATTCCTTACTAGCAGTTACAGAAACCAGCATTTATAGGAATATATTCTTAACTAGTTATCATAATGAAATATATTGCTGACTACAGTACATGTTGTTTTATGATTAACACATACAATTTTTATTAATTTCTTCATAATTTAAAAGATATGAACTGAACTAGACTTAAAAGAAAAATCAGAATCATTTTGTGCTAGCTAGAAACCATGGGGTTTTACTTCAATACGTCTGAATGAGGAAAGGAAATGGTTTCATCTTGAACCATTTTTCGATATAATTATACACTCTAATAGCAGGACACTTCAATGCATAACTTAGGTTTTTACTATGTCAATACATTTCTTGGATAATTTTATTTTTGTAGTTTGTAGTCCAATTGAAATAGAGGCCAAATTTCTCCCTTTCCCCCTCTATTTCTGGTAGTTGGATCTACTGTTAGTTTATTTTACTGTATTTCCTAATGTCACCTCTAGGTGAGATGGGTAGAATACAAACCAAATAAGCAAGTGAATAAGTTTTAGAGCAGGGGTTCCCAATCTTGGCAACTTTAAGACATGTGGACTTCAACTCCCAGAACTGAGCTCCCAAAATTCCCCAGCCATGCATCTTAAAGTTGTCAAGATTGGAAACCCCTGTTTTAGAGCAGGGGTCCCCCAGCCCCCAGTCCGTGGACCAGTACCGAGCCACAGCATGCCAGCAACCAGGCCACACAAACAAGCAAAGCCCCATTTGCGGGATGCAGGCAGCACACAAAACCATGCCCCCTCCAGTCCGTGGAAAAAACTCTCTCCACGTAACCGGTCCCTGGTGCCCAAAAGATTGGGGACCTCTGTTTTA
The DNA here is from genome assembly GCF_001527695.2 of Protobothrops mucrosquamatus. Lineage (NCBI taxonomy): Eukaryota > Metazoa > Chordata > Lepidosauria > Squamata > Viperidae > Protobothrops > Protobothrops mucrosquamatus. Next base: position 1,272,284 of record NW_015386785.1, read on the forward strand.
GAGGATTATGTAGAATACTCTTAGATATGTCAACTTTATACTTCTTTTTACCCTGACACAAAGTAATACATCATCAGTAAAAGATGTAGAAAGATAACATACGATACACTCTAACTGTATCTGGTGCAGCTGTGTCCAAACATCACCCTGTTTCATTTATATTATAGACAACACAATCCATCAAAAACTGCTGAATACCTGACAGCACAGTCAGTTTGGCAGTGCTTGTGACTGATCCATAATCATTGCTTGCTGTGCATGCAAAGATCCCTGCATCTTCAGGAAAAGTCTCTGCAATCACCAAAGTACATATCTCCTCTAAAAGGCAATCAGAAGAAAAATGACAATTTTGCATCACGCTTCACATAATTATCTTTGGAATTCATGATATTTAGCTTCAATCTTAGTTCTAGGATAAAAATTATTTGATTTATTGGGAAGCTGCCTTCTTTGATGAGCATCTTAGTCCTCCACTCTTTTAGATGGCTATAAATATGTAAGCAAACACTTTGTTCTTTCCATGTAAAAGCATCCTAAACCATTTACTGGATGTTAAAAGAAATCCAAATCGTGCTTATTTGAAATCTAGTATCATCTATTCAACCCAGAGTTCTCAAGATACAAATGACCAAGCTCATATTCTCCTACTTCGGATACATTATGTGAAGACCTAGCTCCATAGAGATGGTTCTAATAGTGGGAATGATAGAAGAAAAGAGAAGAAGAGGAACATCAGAAAGACCAGGTGGATCATCGTGGAAGAAAATCTATGTGGTCACTAAGAGGTGACAACAATTTTATATCATATAATGCCATCTAACCCAAGAAAATTGACTATAGATACCAAAAGCTATTGATGCACATGACAAAGCAACTAATAGCTATAGTGCACCATAAAGTTATTTTATTGCAAATATAGCCTTAGTTTAAAATTGGCTTAGAATTGGATGCTGATAAAAAAAATGCAACATATGGAACAACATATGGAATTAGTCCTGCTTCAGAACTAATTCTTCTCCTTACCTAAGATATTCACACATTCAGAAGCACTAATGGTTTATAGTATGATAATTTTACAATATACACCTACACATGTCTGTACATACCCTCCATTATAACCATTCTTAAGCTTATGCCAAATAAGATTAAAGTAATGTGTTTACTATGTAATCATCCATAAATTTAAAAATTCTGGTTAAAATAATTCAGTTCAGGTGGGTATCAAGGCTCTTGAGGTAGCACATAAAAGCTTTCCCCCAATAGCCAGACGTATAACCTGAAAACTCCTAGTTATTTGGGCGACCTGATATGGTTATTTGCTTAAATTCCAAGCTTGTTATTCATTTAAGAAAGGGCTAAAATCTGTACCCCAAATGCAATCTAACACAATCTTTTCTATATTATACCTTTATTTAGAAGCAATGTCAGCCCGAAGTAGCCCAGGAGCTATCACTTGGCTTTCCAGCATCATCTGCTATTCTTTTCTAATAATAATAGGTTACATAACCCAGGACTTCTATACTAGTTGCCTACTGACAGAGGTCAAAATGAAAGCAATCCCTGCATTTATTACATGTCTTTCCCATTTTATTACTCTATTAAATTCTGTTTAATAGTAAAAATATCTAGGTTCATATATGATTTGCTTTAAACATAGTTTTTAGTCCAACCTTAATCAGCAGCCAACAAATCCCAATAGTAGGCTTATTACATCTTCTCCATTGTGTTTCACATTGAGAATGCCAGTCTTTGAGCCAAGTTTTTAAAATTCAGCCTTAATTGGCTGAGCCATGTTCATATTGCACATTATGCAAAGTTACTCCCAATTTTTCTCCATGGAAAACAAATCTAATTCTCTGCTAAAATATGCCTGAATGATGTGTTTGTAAACAACTTTGTAGCATCATCTAAAAAGATATATGTGCAAAATGGCTCCAAAGGAAGGGAAAATAGTTTTAAAATATGAATATTGCATACTCAAAATAATTTAATTAGAACTATATCATAACGTCTTCTAATTATCTTGTACCCAAAATCAGTGTGCTAAAAGAGTTAATGTTTCATTTGGAGTTCTTAAAAAGAAAGGCATGATTTACTTTTAAATTCCAATCCAACATCTATAAATATTCCCTCCTAAAATCAGTGACATATTTCTAGCAAAAAATTAAGAGACTTGCACAACAATTATGTATCTTCACTGTAGAAACATAATTCTTGGGCAACTTCTGCTTAGTATCAGGTTAATATGTGTAGCAAATTAATGTAACCATGTAAAAAACATCAACTTTCCTGAGTTGGTATAAAATTCAAGAAGCAATTCTTCAAATGCATTTGAGAAACAGCTCATTTCTATATAAACTATTTGAAACTGTTTTCATTTCAAAAATAGTGATACATAACCATGTATAGAAGATATCCTGTGTTGGAGATGGCCTGAATGCAAAAGAAAAATTTGGTATTGAATTCTCCCACTCTTAACCCCCAATGTTCTTCAGACACTTCATCAGTTTCTGTTGACTTACAGAATAGTCTGAAGAATATGGTAAGGCTTTGTATTACTTTGTATTACACACATTAATTTTAGCTGACTTAAATAACAATGAAATACAAAAAATAAGCAGGCTCTATTCTTCTTTCCCAGTTAGACAGATCTCATAACATAAGCAGTTTCAGACAGGTTATTTTTGTAAAAATCAATGTGATTATGAGGAATACAATTTCACATATCCTGATAAAGCAATACAATTCTACAGCACTTAGAATTTATTCACTAACAATTAATCCAAAGGATAGCAGCTAATTAAAGTGCCAGTTATTCAAACAATAGCAACAAATTAGCTAATATTTGTTTTAAAAATTCTATCAACTTTATCCTGAGGGTTCAAGAAACAATGGAGGAGGGAACCTGAGCAAAGAATCCAAAAAAAGTCAACTCAGTAAATGAATCATCAGCACTATTTCTTTAAAAAGAAACTTGCATGAGGATTTTCTCAAAGAGGTTTGATAAGATTATTAAGGCTTTGGCAAATTCTCCTACAAAATAATTTAGTGGCTAGATGAAACTCTACAAAACTATATTCCACTTCCATAATCATTCTATCCCATCCAAGGTCTGTCAAACCTATCTAGTATATGCTTGAGATTTTGATTCTTCCCCTATTTTTTCCCCCAATATAGTATTTTGCACCCCTGAAACTGGTGAAAGACTCATAAGCCTCAGGTCTTATGTGATCTCTCTAAGCTTCTAATAATGCTGATTGTCAAAAATTAGTGTACTTTTTATTGCTTTTTTTAAAAAAAGAAAACACATGAACTCATGGTGCAAGATAAAAAATAGTTTTAAAAGCAAACAACTTTAAAAAACAAAGAAACAAACCAGAATATACAGGTAGTCCTCAACTTACAACAGTTCATTTAGTAACTGTTCAAAGTTACATCACTGAAAAAAGTGACTTATTTTTTACACTTGCGACTGTTGCAGCATCCCCATGGTCATGTGATCAAAATTTAAACAATTGGCAACTGACTAGCATTTATGACGGTTGCATTATCCCAGGATCATATGATTATCTTTTGAGAGTTTCTGACAAGCAAAGTCAATAGGTAAATCAGATTCACTTAACAACCTTGTTACTAAGTTAAGAACTGCAATGATTCATTTAACAACTTTGGCAAGAAAGGTCGTAAAATGGAGCAAAACTCACTTAACAAATGTCTCATTTATCAAGATAAATTTTGGACTCAAAAGTCAAGGACTACCTGTGATAACCCTTGCTCAGTGACCAAAAGTTTACCTAACCTTATCTAGAGCAGAGGTCCACAACCTCTGGTCCATGGACCAGTACCGGGCCACAGCATGCCAGCAACTGGTCTGCACAAACAAACAAAGGCCCATCCATGGGATGCAGGCAGCACACAAACCCATGCACTCTCCGGTTTGCGGAAAAACTTTTCTCCACAGAACTGGTCCCTGGTGCCCAAAAGGTTGGGGACCTCTGATCTAGAGCAAAATAATAGGGATAGACCAACTGCTCTGTGCATGGAGCCTCCTTTGGACAACTTGTACACAGAGTGAAATCCATATGCTTTCATCTGCTGTGGGAATAGCTTGGATACTATCTAAAATTCTGGTAGCCCGGACATAAAAAAGTATTTGGATGCACTACTCCATTTTAGATTAACTGTAAATGTAATTTATCTTTATAATAGATAATAGCTAGGCAAACATGATTTTTTAAACAAAAAAATGTTTTCCAGGTTGGACACCCCCCTTGGCCAGGTAAGAACTTGCTTCTCTTTTAGGGAGGCAACTAGTGCTAGATTCTCCCCACCCACCCTCTAAACATATTTCTTTAAATATTTTGGCAAATGTTTAAAGAATCAGACTCTTTTTTCCTAGTGATTTCTTGATGGCAGTAAAGTCAGAGGGTTATTTTAAAAACCATTTTTCTGCCATAAGGTCATCTAACTCAGACCTCAATAATTTAAAAACTCTGTTGTTCACTATGTCCAAAACCTCTGGATCTGTTCCAGATTCTGAACTAGTGAAACTTGAAGCAGGCACACACATAAGCAGAGCTTATGGATCACAGTATGTTTGCACTGAACATGGGGTAAAGCATGTTTTGTAAGATCCCATCCAACTCTGATCTGTTTTCATGTCTCTGTGTGTGTGAGAGAGATGCTTCAGTGATTTTCCTTTGCATTTTAGTTTGGATTTATCTTCAGTAATGCATTTGAGGGCATTCTTGTCAAAGGAACAATCCTATAAAGTTTTAAGTATGTGTCTTTGGGACTCCTTGCTACTGCAAAAGTAGTGATTAGTTGCTGCTTAATATGTGTGCTCAATTTATTTTCCTTTTCCTTGGAGCCAAGGAGGGGAAGGGAGAACCAATTTGGTTTCATGGTTACGGCCACAGGCTACAAGGCTGGAGAACTGTGAGTTCAAATCCTGCTTTGGCCATGAAGGCCGGTTGAATGATTTTGGGCTGGTCATTTTTTCTATTCAGCCTTAGGAGGGAGGCTTTGGCAAGCCACTTCTGTAAGTGTTATGGAAATTTTCTTCTTGTTTTATGCTTTGAGGGCTGTTTATAGTTCTCTGAAAGCAAAAGTTTAGTATAAACTATTTTTATTCTGTCAGGCTTGGTGGAGTGGGGGAGGGAGATACAATCGGTTGTCTTTACAGCTATACTGTTACTTATTTGATTTGTATATCATCTGCCTAAGACAAAAACATTCCAGAAATGTTGGCTCACTGCTGGTCAGGGAAGCCTGTGTGCTTTACCTTTTAAAATCCTAAATGTGTAATTTACAAGTTTATGGTGTTAGATTTTTGTCCCTTAACATGGCATCTGATAAGGAGTCTAGGTGGAGGAAAGCAGAAGTTGAATATTACTGTAGTTCCATAATGGACCTACAAACCAAGGCAAGGAAGATATGCCAGAGGACCCCCTGGGGAAAGGGGTGGATGTGTATGTAAATGGATTACCTAGTATGAGTGAAGGACAGAGGCATAGTGGATATGGTATTATAGAAGGGACTTGAGTATAGAAAAGTGGGAAATTACCTTCAGATTGGACAACTCAGACCTATGAATTGTATATGGAGCAAGTACTGGGGTCTCTGTCTTCTCTTTGACAGGAACGCTTGGTGGCACAAACAGCTCCTTTGGAATTTCCAGTCCATAAGATCCAGCCGGGACAGTGGGTGTTGATTCGTAAATGGAAGGAGGAACCTTTGCAACTGGGTCTGCTGTCCAAATGGCTGAGAAAATGTGGACTCACTATACTTGAACAAAGGTGGTGACTGGACCTAAAAGAGGTTGGATAGTCAACCCAGGACAAGGAGTTAAAGCCATGTTTAAAAGGACCTGAATGGTTGATGGACCAGAACCCCTACCTATTTCGAACATTCCTATTAGAATTGCAGGTGACCCAGATGAAGAATGAAGGCAGGAGGATGAAGACTCTTCAGAGTATCAAGAAACAGGAGTGGGGATTTGATAGAGAATATGGGTGAAAGGTCTTCAGAAAGTACCAAGCTGCAAGAGGAAATAGCTAGTTTGATCACAGAAGTAAATAATTAGAATAACAGGAAAGTACCTACAATTCCAAGGACCCATAGCATAACCACCAGAAGGGGCTTCAGAGTGAGGAATGGAAACATTTGAGCTGCAAAATAGCTGCAAGAGGAAGCTGCTAGCTTAGCCACAGGAGAGGGGCATATAATAATAATAATAATAATAATAATAATAATAATAATAATNGCTTTAAAAGTTGTTACTAACACCTTGAAGTGCACCCAGAAAGCCACCGGCAGCCAGTGCAGCTCGCGCAGGAGAGGTGTTACATGGGAGTATCTAGAAGCCCCCAAAATCCCCCGTGCGGCCGCATTCTGAACTAGCTGGAGCCTCCAGGTGCACCTCAAGGGGAGCCCCATGTAGAGAGCGTTGCAATAGTCCAGGCGGGAAACAATGAGGGCTTGAGTGACCGTGCGTAGGGCGTCCCACTCCAGAAAGGGGCGCAACTGGCGTATCAGGCGAACCTGATGAAAAGCCCCCCTGGCCACGGCCATCACATGATCGTCTAAAGACAGCTGAGCATCCAGGAGGACGCCCAGGTTGCAGGCCCTCTCCGCGGGAGCTAATGACTCGCCCCCGATAGCCAGAGATGGAGCCAACTGGCTATGTCCTGATGCCGGAAACCACAGCCACTCAGTCTTGGACAGGTTGAGTCGAAGCCTGTTCCTCTCCATCCAGACTCACACGGCCTCCAGGCACTGGGACATCACTTCCGCAGCATCATTGGGGTGGTCCGGGGTGGAGATGTACAGCTGGGTGTCATCTGCGTACTGATGAAACTCCACCCCGAAACCACGGATGATCTCACCCAGTGGCTTCATATAAATGTTGAACAGGAGAGGCGAGAGGACCGACCCCTGTGGTACCCAAGTGAGGCGCCTCGAGGTCGACCTCTACCCCCTGCCAACACAAATTGCGACCGGTCCGAGAGGTAGGAGGAGAACCATCGTAAAACGGTGCACCCCAACCCCAACCCCCCTAACCAGTGCAACAAGATACCATGGTTGATGGTATCAAAAGCCGCTGAGAGGTCTAGCAGGACCAGGATAGAGGAACAGCCTTTAATATTCTGTTTCAAGTATTGCTCCTCAGATCTACACTACCTTCTTCAAGCAGTCAGGCCTATATTCTGGTAGAGTTAGCCTTTTTTCATTCATTTCATTTTTTCATTCATCTAAACATTCATGTTTAGATATTATAATTGTGGCTTGTTCATATTCCCTTTGTTCTTCCAAAACATATGGGCACATCTATTATTTTAAATTTCAAACTTCAGACTATGGAGCAGATGCTGATGAAATGAGGATTAACCTAAATCTTACTTTACCAACCCTTCATTCCAGCTCCATATCTTACACCTTTCAGATGTACCAGACAGTCCAATCAGCATCCCAATGGCTGGCTCCAAGGTAGCTCCTGCCCTTTGGAATATCTTACCCTCTGAAGTCACATTGGCTCCCACCCTTCTGACCTTCTGTAAGAGCCTCAGGACCTGGTTGTGCCAAATGGCTTGGGGCCCCAATGAGAGAGCTTCAAACTGGAGCTGGTTGATTAAGTAAAAACTAACATCAGATCTCCCTGCCCCCTGGGCATCCAGCTGCATCCTTCACCATCTTGAATCAATGATTTAATTCTGTTTGCATTGTGATTTTATTGGGTGTATATTTATGTTTGTTGATTTTAATATTTTATGCTGTAAGCTGCCCAGAGTCACTTTGAAATGAGATGGGTGGCAAATAAATGTTAATAATAATAATAATAATAATAATAATAATAATAATAATAATAATAATAATAATAATAATGATGATGATGATGATGATGATGATGATGATGATGATGATGATGTTGATGATGATGATGATGATGATGATGATGATAATAATAATAATACTTTTCCAGAAGATCAATTCATAATGAAATCATTCAAGCCTTTTACAAGCGGAGATTCCAAATTATAGCACAAGATGTTATAATTTTAAAGGAAATACCACCTAAAATACTTAGGAGAAGAAAGGATTTTGCCTTCCTGGCTGAAGAGTTGAAAAAGCGACAAATTCAATTCAGATGGGATATACCTGTTGGTATACTTGTGAATTATATGGGAAACGTTACAGGCTTAATTCAATTTTAAAAGCAAGAGATTTTTATACTTCAGTTTTGAAAGCAGGTTTACCATCATCTCCACGAGTTACCAGGAAGGAAGGAATGCTTGAAGAACAAGTGGTCGAAGGAGCTACGTCATCAAGTATAATAGAGTTACAGGATGAAGCCAAGCAGCAATTTATGGAGATGAAAGATGATCCAAAATCACAAAGAATGACCCGGGCAGCTCATAGACATAAAGAAAAAGAACAGCAAAAAGTTGATGTTGTACCTACAGTGTATCAAGTTACTTCAGAGCCAGTGGGAGGTGCAAGACCGAAGAGATCAGTGACAGCTGATCTTCAAGGAGTGTTCCAGAGGCTCTCTGCCACTAAAAATGGCAAGGTTTCTGACATGGAATGTTAATGGCTTGAATTCACCACAGAAAAGAAAAAANCGCAGTTACTACTATTGAGCAAGGTACCCCCTATACTATACCTGTACATTTGGTTTTTCTTGCCTAAATGTAGAACCTTACTTTTTTCACCATTGAATTTCATTTTGTTAGATAGTGCCCAGTGTTCAAGTCTGTCCAGATCCTCCTGTATCCTAAGCCTGTCTTCTGGAGTGTTGGCTATTCCTGCCAGCTTGGTGTCTGCAAATTTGATGAGTTCCCCATCTATCCCCTCGTCCAGATCGTTGATGAAGATGTTGAAGAGCACTGGGCCCAGAACAGAGCCCTGGGGCACCCCACTACACGCAAGCACCTGATATTCTGAAAAATAGGTGATTTTTCTAAGAAGTAAGTAGTGGATCACAGTAGTAAGCAAAGCACATCTGCTAATTATAATGCACGTCATATGTGATATAGTAGGTTTAGGGGGGTCTCAGGAAACATGTAGGAGGCGATAGGAGAGAATGTAACCCCATAGTACCTCAGCCAATGGGGAAAATGGAGGGATGGGTGGCAGGTGTAGGAAACATATAAAGATGTTGATTTGAGATGATGAACTTTGGAGGGAACCAAGCTATGATAGCTTCTCCCCGCTTATTGCAAAAAAAATGAAACAAAAAGGTCTTCACTGTGTCTTGCCTGGTTATTGGTCAAGCAAATTTGCCACTTCTTAATAGGAGTATTGTCTTTATTTATTTATTTATTATTTAAATTTATATACCGCCCTATCTCCCTTACGGGACTCAGGGCGGTGAACAGGCAATAATAAAAATCACAATAAATATTGAATAAAATATTGAATAAAAAGCCTGCTCTAAAATACCCCATATAAAACCCCTAGCAAAGCCCAATCAAAACTACGCCAGGCTGGCCGCATGGAATAGATGGGTTTTCAAGGCTGGGCAGAAGAGGCGCAGGTCCGTAGTTGTACGTAGGTCGGGGGGGTAGGTCATTCCAGAGGGCAGGAGCTGCCACAGAGAAGGCTCTCCCCCTGGGGGTCGCCAGCCGGCATTGACTGGCCGACGGCACCCTAAGGAGGCCCTCTCTGTGGGAGCGGACTGGTCGAAGGGAGATATTTGGTAGGAGGCGGTCTTGCAAATACCTAGGTCCATTGCCATGGAG
>NW_015386785.1:1285473-1287497 GCF_001527695.2 Protobothrops mucrosquamatus
AAATCCATTGGATAATAATTTAAAAGTATCCATAACTATGCTTAGGGAGCAATTTAATATGTTAATGGCAGATCAGACTGCAACTAATTTGCGTTATATGAAATATAATACATTTTGTAATGCAAATAAACCTGGAAGGTGGTTGGCTTACCAACTACGAAAGAAGCAGAAGTCAAGAATTATAGAGAAAATAGATTACGATGGTAAAGTCACATTTTAACAAAATTTGATTAAAAGGAGTTTTTTGGATTTTTATTCTAAGTTATATGCTTCTGAAAATATACAATTTGTAGAAATAGAGAATTATTTACAGCAGGCACATTTTCCTACATTGTCAAATAATCAAAGGAAAGAGATGAATTGTTTAATAACTTCTGAGGAAATTAGGGGGGCAATTAAGCAATTAAAAGTTGGTAAGGCTCTTGGTACAGATGGATTAACAGCAATTTATTACAAGATGTTATCTGATGAAATGATAGAACCATTAAATGAATTGTTTAATAGTATTTTGTTGGGTGCAGAGGTACCTCCATTTTGGAGAACTGCTTTTATATTGTTGATTCCAAAGGAGGGTCAGGATTTGACTCAACCTAAGAATTATAGACCTATATCTTTATTGAATACAGATTATAAGATTTTTTCAAAAGTATTGGCAAATAGATTAATGCAAGTGCTGAGGCAATTGATTCATAGTGATCAATCTGAATTTATAACTGGAAGATATATGAAGTACAATGTAAGACAAATTATTAATTTAATTGAGTATTTGGATAAGAATAATCAAATCCCTGCGGCTTTTATATTTTTGGATGCTGAAAAAGCATTTGATCAATTAGATTGGGGGTTTTTTGTTACGAGTTATAGAGAAAATGAATTTTGGGGAAAAAATTTTGTCCGCTCTTAAGGCTATTTATCAACAACAATCAGCACAGGTCATAGTTAATGGGGGGTTAACAGAGGCATTTAAAATTGGAAAAGGAACAAGGCAGGGGTGTCCATTATCCCCGTTGTTATTTGTTTTAACAATGGAGATTTTATTAATTAAAATTCGTGAGTCATCTACAATAAAGGGAATAAATGTGAATAAGAATGACTATAGGTTAAGAGCTTTTGCTGATGACTTGGTGTTGACATTAACCCAGCCAATAGATTCGGTAATTGACCTGGTTGAAATTATTGCACAATATGGGAAAGTTTCTGGTTTTAAGGTAAATAGTAATAAGACTAAAATATTACCAAAAAATATGTCTATGAGGGATAAAGATATCTTAGTTAAGTTGACAGGTTTTGAAATAGTGAAAAAGGTAAAATATTTGGGAGTTTATATTACAGCTTCTAATGTTAAGTTGTATAAAAATAATTATGAGACATTATGGGTAAAAGTGAAAAAGGATTTAAATGATTGGAAAAAATTACAATTATCTCTGCTGGGGAGAATCTCAGCAGTAAAAATGAATATTCTTCCAAAGTTTCTTTTTTTGTTTCAAATGATACCTATTTTGAAAAAAGATGCTAATTTGGAGGACTGGCAAAAGGGGATTAATAAGTTTATATGGGTGGGCAAGAAGCCAAGAGTTAAGTTCAAGATTATACAAGATGCACGGGAAAGAGGAGGACTTAAGGCGTCGAATTTAAAATTGTATTATGGTGCAGTGGCTTTAACATTGATTAGTGATTGGCTTAACTTAACAAATAGAAATATACTTTCCCTTGAGGGATGGGATTTATTATTTGGTTGGCATGCATATTTAATTTATGATAAAAAAGTAGACCAAGTTTTTAAAGCTCATATTTTAAGAAGTGCTTTATTAAGAGTTTGGAAGAAATATTATTATAGATTAAATTATAAAATTCCCATTTGGGCGATTCCAGGACAGGTGATAGAGGGGGTATCTAGAGGAGTTAACTTGGATAAAATTTCCTATAAGGAATTACTTAGTTTGGTAGGACAAGATTGGCAAATTAAATCTTTAGTGGATTTGAAACAAGAAAATATTGTATATTCTTGGTATTATTATAATCAA
>NW_015386785.1:1289382-1291588 GCF_001527695.2 Protobothrops mucrosquamatus
TAATAATAATAATAATAATAATAATAATAATAATAATAATAATAATAATAATAATAATAATAATAAAGGCACTACCTTGACGTGGTTGTGGGGCTTGTGTACTCTGAGGAAGATGAGAGCTATGCCAGAGGTTCAACCATACTGGACAGGTCTCCTCAGAGGAGTCAGACAAAGAGTGTCTCTCCCATAAAAATGTGGTGAGACATAAATTTCAGAATGCCATACTGGCTCAGATGTTGCCCGGGTTAACAAGGTCCACGCTAGATGTTGGAGTTCCTGGATATCTGGTGAAAAATGGGTTACAGGACTCAGGACTGTTGGCTGAGCAACCAGGGCCAGCAGCTGCAGAACTACTGGAAGAAAAGGTGTTTACCCGTCGCAAATACACAGTGATTGAAAACAAAGAAATAATGATATGTTATTACAGATCAAGTTCAACAAGAAGAGGATATCTAAAACAAATGCACCAGTTCTGGAAAGAACAACATCCAGAATCAGAAATAACAGAACAGAGGCTAGCAGATCACTCCTCTATTCGCTACAATGTAACCTTTTGTTTACTGACTCCATGTCTGCTATCCATTACAATGTAACAAATTGCCTCCTACACTATGCATCTCTCTGAATCTTCTTCTTCCTAACCAGGCAGCTAGGAAAAGAGGGGAGGAAAGAAGTACAAACCTCCGGGACCTGGCTTATCTCTCCATTCTCAAAAGGAGGTGTGAAGAGCTGTGGAACATCACACTACAAATGGAGTCGGATTGATGTTATCTCCCCTTTCCCACATGGACCTAACACCTGGGGATTGTCTGGTCTGAATCATCCAGATGAACTGTGGGGTGGGGTTTGCTTAGGGACACTTTAAAGTAATCAATCTGTAAAGAAATCCCTCAGATCCTGTCTATTATGCCTGCTATCAACTACCCTTAATAAAAGTTCCTGTTGGAAGAAATTGTTTCCAAAAGTTCTGCTTTCTTAAAATGTGGGATTGAAGTGGGTCCTTACATTAGACAGGATCTGCAGTAATAGTCAACCTGGAAGGAAGAATCTTACCAGGGGACTTTGCAAAAATTACAAGGTTAGATGACGAGTCAGGGAAGGAAGAAAACCCCGTGGAAAGGGAGCCTTCCCCCCGACCGGGATCCTGCCAGCTGTCGGGATCCGAAATGTCATACTCCTCAGGAGAAGAAGTGGTGGAGACGCATGACCATAAACCTCGGTGGTCGATGGGTGGTGGAAAGAAAAATGAGTGGGAAAAGATATTGAGAAAGATGACCCTGAGACGGGGCAGCCACCAACCCGAATGGAAGCAAGAGATGGAGAAATCCCTGCATGTTAGTGAAGAGGAAGGAAGTGGTGCACAATACTTGAACTGGATCCTAGAGAAAGCTATTGACCTGATGAAAAGAACCCTTGGCTCTCTAGGGGAGGAGAAACTTGAGCCCCGCGGCCACACCAGCACCTCGAGCTGCAGCCGGAGAGGCACTGAAGGGGAATTGGAACCTGTAGTCCTGGGGACGTCCGCTGAACCAGCAGCTACCACTTCAGCAGCCCCCACACCCCACTGACCTGCAGATGGTGATCATGATGGGAGACAATACCACCCATGGCGAAGGCACTGATCCATTCAAAGATTCCCGCCGCTGGATGCGAAATTCAGGGGGAAGCTGACACGCTTGGGTTCTTCCTAACCCAAGTCCTCAGCTACATGGAAGAATACAGATGGAACATCCCCAGTGACAAAGCCCATATCCATATCGTGCAATCCGCTCTGGCCGGACCGGCCGCAGACTGGATGGCCCAGAGCTCAACAACCTCAACTGTTTCATGTCCTCTCTGAGAAGGCAATTCGAGGACCCCCTGGCTGATTGCAAAGCCCGCGAGAGAATCAAAATGGTGAGGCAGGGCAGACGCCTGGTAGCCGAATATACATAAGAATTCCGGACCATTGCCAGTAAGCTGAACTGGCCGGAAGACATCCTCCTTAGCCAATTCAAAGACGGCCTAAACTTCCGGTGGGACGGCGCGCCGATGGCGGCTCTTTTCGGAGCCGTCCGCTTGGGAAGGCGTCAGAGCCAGCATGAACAGCGGTCAGCAGCTGTTCAGCGGCTTGGAACCTTGTGCCCCGGGAGAAGGGGTCGAGGTGAGTACTCCTGGATAGGAGTAGAGTCCCAAAAGCTCTCCCTTTTTCTCGGGAGAGCGAAAT
>NW_015386785.1:1293370-1310487 GCF_001527695.2 Protobothrops mucrosquamatus
AATAAAAATTTTGTTGAAAAAAAAAAAAAAAAAAAAAGACGGCCTAAACTACGACCTATATGATGCTTGCCTGCCTCGTGGAGACCCACGCCAACTCGATGAATGGTACGTCCTGGCAGAGGAAGCAGAGATCGACCTACTGAAGAGGCACTGCCGAGGAAAACCATGGGGCCACTCACCTCCTCAGCCGACCCGCGAGCCAGAAAAACCACCGGCTACAGCCAGGAAGTCAATGGGCTATTTCAAATGTGGGAGAGAGGGGCATCACACTGTAGAATGCCACTTGAAAGCCCCTCAGCACAATCCAGACCGATCACCAGTCAGGAAATCAGGGAAGTACCCAGCCAAGCCAAAAGAACCCGCCATGAGGGCAGCAGAAGCTGTGGAGTCCCCAACCCCTGCCAAGCATGTGGAGAGAACTCCGGCCTACACCACAGGGCCAGTGGACACCTCGGACGACAGCTTGGAGGGTGAACCCATGGTAAGTGGACCCATCGCACCCATCCTCAAGACAGTGTCTATATTAGCTCCCTCCATGCCCGAAGCTGTCAAAGTGAAAGCCTTAATAGACTCTGACTGCACCCGCTGCCTCATTAGCCCAACGCTAGTGGGGAACTTGGGCATTCCGGTGAGGAAGCTGAAACAACCAATCTCATTTGGCCAGTTAGATGGGTCCATAGCAAGGGGGGGTGCCAGCTACCCTAGCCACTTTACCAGTCCACCTATCCCTGGGGAACCATGAGAAAGACATAACGTTTGTAGTGACCCCAGGCATGGAATGCTCAGTGATCCTAGGGCTGGAATGGTTAAAGAAATGGAACCCCTGGGTAAATTGGATGACGGCAGAACTCAATTTCCCGAAGGGGGATCCTGCGGACTTAAAAACCTAAGGAGTCCTACCAAAAGAAAGCATCAATGGGAGAAGAAAAGGGGCTACCTGAAATACCAGAGGAATACCGAGATCTTGCTGAAGTTTTCAGTGAGGAGAGGGCGAATGAGCTTCCCCTCACCGACCCACAGATTGTGCCATAGAATCCAAGCTCGGGGCAAAACTCCTGAAGCCCAAACTATACTCTATGAGCCCTAAGGAGAAGGAGGAAATGGAAAGATTCATAAATAAAAACCTAGAAAGGGGGTTTATCGAACCTGCTAAGCCTAAAGTAGCCGCCCCAGTCCTCTTTATACAGAAGAAGGATGGCACTTTACACTTGTGCGTGGATTACCGTGCCCTGAATGCAATCAGTGAAAGTAACCTATATCCCCTACTCCTCATGAAGGACATGTTATCCCACCTCTCGAAAGGAAGAATTTTCACTAAACTAGATCTAAGGGAAGCGTATTACCGCGTTATGATTAAGGAAGGGGATGAATGGAAAACCGCATTTAATTGCCCAATGGGTGCTATCAATTCAAAGTTTTGCCATTTGGACTACAAGGCACCCCCGCAGTATTTATTCAATTAATCAATGAGGTACTAATGGAGCACCTATTTAAGGGGGTCCTGGTTTATTTAGATGACATCCTTTTCTTCACCGAATCCAAAGAGGAACATGTCAATCTAGTCAGAGCGGTTTTAAAGAAACTGCGAGCTGCCCACCTATATGCCAGATTATCAAAATGCGAATTCCACCAGGAAAGAATAGATTACCTGGGTTATTGCATATCCCCACAGGGCATTGAAATGGACCAAGAGAAGGTCAGAGCAGTACTAGAATGCGCACCACCTCGCACAAGGAAGCAGTTGCAAAGTTTCCTGGGCTTCGCAAACTTTTACCACCAATTCATCCCTTCGTTTGCCCAAATAGCCCTACCCCTCACAAACTTACTAAAAACGAAGGGAGAATCTTCAGTGAAACCTAGCCAGCCACTAAAATGGACAATGGAATGCCAAGCGGCATTTGAGAGATTAAAAAGACTTTTTTCTGCCGAACCCGTACTCAGGCATCCAGACATGGATAAACCTTTCGTAATACAGACGGACGCAAGTGATGTGGCAGTGGGGACTGTACTATTACAAGAAAACAATGAAGGGGTATTGCAACCATGTGTGTATACGTCCAAGAAAGTCACTGAAATGGAACAGTACTGGTCCGTGTGGGAAAAAGAGGCATACAGGGTGTGTTGGTCATTACTTACGTGGCGCCAGTTCTTTGAAGGGAATAAAATTCCTTTTCAAACCTGGACGGACCACAAAAACCTGGAAGCCTTGAAAACACCCAGGAAGCTCACTCCCAAGCAAGCCTGCTAGTCCCAGCATTTTCACCAATTCCATTTCAGCTCAAGCACTTGCCGGGGGGGGGGGGAGAACTTCCTGGCAGATGCACTGTCTCACATGCCGCAATATAACAGCATGTGAGCCACTGATTTTAAACCACTTATGCCGGAACCATAACTGGCAGTGCCAGTAACCACCAGAGCCCAAGCTAAATTAAAGCCACAGCTGGGTAGCCAAACCAGAATCAAATTCTGGAAAACTTTGGAAACAGATGAATGGTTCCAGAAAAATAGACACATGTGCACAATCAAGGACGGACTGCTATGGGTGGAGGAAAATTTATATATACCAACCACCCAGAAGGTCACTTTCATGCAGTTATGCCATGACACAATATCAGCAGGGCATTTTGGATTTGTAAAAACATTACATTTAATTAAAAGGCAATTTTGGTGGCCGTCCATGAAAAAGGACATAGAAAGTTATGTGGCCAGCTGTCCAATGTGCGCAACTGCTAAGAGGTTGCAAGGGAAATCGCCTGGACTGTTACAACCAGTGGCGAATCCCTCAGCCCCCTGGAAAGAAATACCCATGGATTTTATAGTGGAATTACCAGAAAGCAATGGAAACACTGTCATCTGGATGGTTACGGACTTGTTTTCCAAACAGGTGCACTTTATCCCTTGCCAAAAGATTCCCGCCGCAAAAACCTTAGCAAAACTATTCGTGCAGCACATCTATAGACTGCATGGGGCACCCCAATGCATCATACCTGATAGGGGAGTGCAATTTACGTCAGAATTTTGGAAGGAATTTTTATCCCTCCTAGGAACCACTCGGACTGTCATCTAGTCATCCTCCTCAATGTAACGGACAATCTGAATGTTCTAACTCAGTATTTGAGCAATACTTAAGATGCTTTATTAATTTCCAGCAAACGAATTGGACGGACTTACTCCCTTTCGCAGAAGTCACCTACAATAACGCAGTCCAGTCCAGCACAGACTACACTCCTTTTCAAATAGCCACCAGTTAAGGTTTCAACCCTATGCCAGAACTAATCCCAAATGAACCAGCAATCCCATCACTGAAAGAATGGATAGCACAAGTACAAAACACCTGGCCAATAGTTAGAAAAGCCTTAGACAAAGCCAGGCAAGCACACAAAGCACAAGCAGATAAAAAGAGAGTCGAACCCACACCATTCATTGTAGGAGAAATGGTATATTTGTCTACAAAATACCTAAAATCCCTACAACCCTGTAAAAAACTTGGCCCAAAATATATAGGACCTTTTCCAATTAAAAGAATCATAAACCCAGTTACAGTAGAATTAGAACTACCCCAAAATCTCAGGCAAATACATCCAATTTTTCACTGCAGCTTGCTGAAAAGAGAACAACAATCACCCTTATGGCCAAAAATCCCCCCCCACCTCCAATCATGGTTGAAGGAGAACAACACTTCGAGATAAAGGAAATCCTAGACTCTAGGAAGTATCATGGGGCAACTCAATACCTAGTAGCATGGAAACACTTTCCCTCCTCACAAAATGAGTGGGTCCATAAATGTCACGTCAGAGCACCAAAACTGCTAAAGAAGTTTCATACAGAATATCCCAACAAACCAGACTAACTTTTATACCTATTTTCTTTTCTCTACAGGTGGATCTCTCTAATTTTTAGGGGGGACAGGAGGTCAGAATCCAGTTATATTTCATTTCTATCTATCTCCTCTTATCTAAAATCAAATCTCACCTTTCCCTGGATTCTGCCATAGTTCCAAGGGGGAGGAGGGATATGCATGCGGGTTTATTGCTTTCACTCCTCTATTCGCTACAATGTAACCTTTTGTTTACTGACTCCATGTCTGCTATCCATTACAATGTAACAAATTGCCTCCTACACTATGCATCTCTCTGAACCTTCTTCTTCCTAACTGGGCAGCTAGGAGTCAGATTAATGTTATCTCCCCTTTCCCACATGGACCTAACACCTGGGGATTGGCCGGTCTGAATCGTCCGGATGAACTGTGGGGTGGGGTTTGGTTAGGGACACTTTAAAGTAATCAATCTGTAAAGAAATCCCTCAGATCCTGTCTATTATGCCTGCTATCAACTACTCTTAATAAAAGTTCCTGTTGGAAGAAATTGTTTTCAAGAGTTCTGCTTTCTTAAGATGTGGGATTGAAGTGGGTTCTTACACCCTTCATTCTCACATTGATATTGACAGACTCTATCTACCAATGAAAAGACGTGGGCGTGGAATGTTGCAAGTACATCAGATGGTTGAAGAAGAAAAAATGGTTTTGGAAGAATATCTGAAGGACAATGATGAAGATGCACTGAAGTTAGTACACCAGGAAGACTTACTGACTACTGGAGAGTCCAAACTGACTTACAAGAAAGACCAAATGAAAAACAGAATGGAGACATGGGAAGACAAAGCACTACATGGCCAATACATTAAAAAAATAGCAGGGAAAGCAGATAACAACAAGACCTGGCAATAGCCAAGAGCAGGAAAGTTGAAGAAAGAGACACAGGGACTAATTCTGGCTACACAAGACCAAACCTTAAGGACAAAGACATACAAAGCCAGCATTTAGAAGACAGCAACAGACAGTAAGTGTCGCCTATGCAAAGAAGCTGAAGAAACAGTAGACTACCTGATAAGCTGCTGCAAGAAGATCACACAGACTGACTACAAGCAGCGGCATGACAACGTAGCAACAATGGTGTACTGGAAGATCTGCAAAAAATATCATTTGTCTGCAAGCAAGATCTGGTGGGACCATAAAATACAGAAAGTCGTAGAAAATTAAAAAGTTAAATTACTCTGGGATTTTAGAATTCAAACAGAAAGGCATCTACCACATAACACCCCAGATTTAACAATTGTCGATAAGAAAGACAAAAAAGTTTGAATAGTGGACATGGCAATGCCTGGAGACAGCAGAATAGAAGAGAAAGAACTGAAAAAGATAACAAAATACAAAAACCTACAAATAGAAATAGAACTACTGTGGCAAAGGCAAACAAGGGTAGTACCAATAGTAATAGGTGCCTTGAGTGCAATCCCAAAACAACTGGAGCACCACTTGAACACCATTGTCATTAACAAATTTGCCATCAGTCAATGGCAAAAGGCACTTTACTGGGAACAGCTTCCATCCTGCGACAATATCTGTAACCCATCAAATATCCAGATCTGCCTACCCCAGTCCTTGGTAAGGACTTAATAGGTAGACAAAAATGCCAAACCCAGTCTGAACATCTGGCTGACTGTGTGATGATGATGATGATTGAAAAAAATCTGGTTCATTGATATTGCAATTGAAGAGAAACAGCTAGAAAAAAATAACATATTGTGATTTGCAAATTGAAGTTGAGCGACTAAGGAGGAAGAAATCAATGGTTGTACCAATAGTAATAGGAGCCCTTGGAGTCATACCCAAAGGGCTGCCTAGATACATGGAAATTTTGAACTTATTAGACCTGAATATCCTGACTTTGCAAAAAACCACCCTACTTGGAACTGCCTATATACTCAATGCTACCTTAACAGCTCTTAGGTCCTTGGTTAGGACTTGAACTGCTAAGTTTTTACCAGTCCCAGACTGTGAATCAAATTAAAGATTAACAACAACAATATGCTAATTGCGCTGATAGGAACTGTTGTGTCCTGGGCCTGATGAGGAAACTCAGCAGGCCCAGAAAGGTTGCAAATGGTCCCGGGCATTCTAAAAGCTGCCCGGGACCAGACGGAGCGATGCCAGCCTTGTGCGCATGCACAGGGCGTGAAGAAAGAAGAATTCATATTGGTTCACATTGTCCGGGTTTCAAGCCTTATAAAAGGCCTGCGTGCCTTTTGCTGTTTGCTTGGTGTTGGAGAAGGAGAATAAAGTGTTTGTTACTTGTCACCATGTGTCTTCATCATTCGCATGCGAACGAAGAATTTAACACTGGCGACGAAGGTGGGATCCTCTGCAAGCCTAAGAAAATGATTTAAGGACTCACCCAGGAAGTCCTGACAAGGGGAAGACGGCGTCTGCATCAGCGTCTCAACCTGCCAGTACAGCTTCACTGGGGGGTGAGCTCGGCTAAAGGACCCTTTCCCAAACATCAGCTTGCAGAGGAGGCGAGTGGTGAAGGTTGTAAACTTTACAATGTCGAAGATTGGCCGCTTGACTGATTTTGATGTCTCCCACCCAGAGAGATGGAATTCCTACGTATCACGGGTGGAGAACTACTTTAGAGTAAATCAGATAAGAGAAGACGGCCTGAAGGCAGCAACTCTTTTGTGTGCCTGTGGACAAGAAGCTTTTGACATCGCAGAAAATCTGGTGGCCCCTGCACCTCTGGAGTCAGTAACATATGCTGACTTGAAAAAGATGTTGAAGGAATACTTCCAGCTGAAGTTATCCATCATTGCTTGGAGGCACGCATTCGAGCAGAGAGACCAGAGGCTGGGTGAATCTGCTGCAGACTTTATTGCTGCCTTAAGGCAAGCGGCCAGGCCTTGTGAGTTCAAGGACCTGGAAGAGAGGCTGCGAGATCACTTCGTATGTGGCTTAAGAAGCAGAGACTTACAACAGAAGATTTTTGCAAAAGAAGATGTTTCCTTCCAAGACGCGTTACAAGAGGTGGCAGCTGAGGAAGCAGCAGGCGGGGCTGTGAAGGCCTTGCGGCTCGCCAGGAACCCTCCAGACATAGCTACCGTCCATCAAGAGAATGCTCGAGAAGAATCAGAAGCGGATCCTGAAGAGGAGGTGGACAGACTTCACTAGCCATCTGAGAGGAGGCCGAAGAGATGTCCGGACAAGGCCCCAGCATCTCTTCAATGCTTCGGGTGTGGAGGACGCCACAAGCAAGCTGACTGCAGGTTCTGCTCTGCCATTTGCAGGGCGTGTGGCACGCAAGGCCACATCACCTCCATCTGTTTGGGTCGCCAGAAGCTCCAATCTCGGGAAGAATTGCTTCAGAAAGGTACCAGGGTCTCCAGCCAACACAGGGTGGGTTTCTGCACATTGCGCAGGAGTATTCTGAGGACAGGGACACACAACCCCCTTATGAAGAAACTTTCCATTAATGTGAGGTTGCAAGGGGTTCCCTTATTGATGGAGTTGGACACAGGGTCCGCTCTCTCAATTATTTCAATTAACACCTTCAAAAGGATTTGCAGCAGTAGTGGCCTTCGAGTTAAACTCAGGCCATCGAATCTAATACTCACTGATTTTCAAAATTCTAAGGTCTGTGTAAAGGGGGAGGCCACACTCAAGGTACAGCATAAGGATTTTGAAGGTTTCCTAGATGTGGTGGTAGTTGGGGGTGAACGTACGAGTCTTATTGGACTCGATTGGTTCGAGGCTCTAGGAATCCAGGTAACTGGGCTGCACAACTTGCAAACGTTGGGCCTTGCAGAAGTTTGCAAGGAGTTTGCAGATGTGTTTAGTTCAGAGCTAGGATCCTACAAGGGCCCCCCCATTGCGCTACGGTTAGACCCAACTATCACGCCCATCAGGGTCAAGCCTAGAAGGGTACCTTTTGCCCTCAAAAGTAAGATAGATGCTGAGCTGGACAAATTGCTCCAGCAGGGCATTTTAGAACCTGTGGATTCTAGTCCATGGGAAACCCCCATAGTAACGCCTCTAAAGTCTAATGGGGAAATACGTATATGTGCAGACTATAAGTGTACACTGAATAAGGCATTGCAACAGCACACTTATCCAGTGCCTATTGTAAGCCACATTCTGGCCTCCCTCAAGGGGGGGCGCATTTTTGCGAAACTTGACCTGGCACAGGCCTATCAACAGCTACCTGTTGATGAGGCAGCTGCAGAGGCCCAGACTATTGTAACTCACAGGGGGGTCTTCAAGGTCAAAAGACTGCAATTTGGGGTAAATGTAGCCCCTGGCATATTCTAAAGTGTCATGGAGAGCACACTTCGAGGTATTCCTGGGGTCTGTCCCTACTTAGATGACGTCCTCATTGCTAGGGAGTCATGTCAAAATTTAGCAGCAGGAGATGGATTGTTTAAGTTTAGAGTTTGGAGTTAGAGATATTAATATTTGTTTACTTGTATTTGAATATTAGCCTAGGTTTGGTTTGGGAAGTCCGGGGGGTGGGGGGATGGGATAAAACATTGTGTAATATCTGTGATGTATTTCTTTTTTCTTTTATGATAAAAACAATAAAATTTTATATTGAAAAAAAAAAAANAAAAAAAAAAAATTTAGCAGAAAGCTGTCTTGCTTTGTTTTCGAAAAGCAGGCCTTAAATTAAAGCAGGATAAATGCAAGATAGGAGTCACTTCCACTGACTTCTTAGGTTTCAGGATTGATGCCCAAGGCATTCACCCTGCTGAAGCCAAACTGCAAGCTATTCAGCAGGCCCCAAGCCCCAAGTCCAAGAGTGAGCTGCAAGCCTTCTTGGGGCTCTTAAAATTTTACCATGTATTTCTCCCACATAAGGCTGCAGTGGCAGAGCCGTTACACAGGCTCTTAGACAAGCAGGCTCCATGGCAATGGACTAAAGTCCATGACAGGAACTTCAATGAGGTTAAGGCCTTGCTCACTTCCAATGCTGTTTTAGCGCATTTCAATGAGCAACTGCCTGTTTGCATCGCATGCGATGCATCTCCTTATGGGGTGGGAGCAGTACTTAGTCATCTGAAGGCTGATGGGACACAAGTCCCTGTGGCCTATTACTCAAGGACTCTGTCATCTGCAGAGCGAAATTACACTCAGATTGACAGAGAAGCCTTGGCCATAGTGGCTGGCATAAAGAAATTCCATGATTTTTTATATGGCCGCCACTTCAAGGTCTATACAGACCATAAGCCTCTGTTGGGTTTGTTTACCACCAACAAACAGACACCACATATCATTTCTCCTCGTATGCTGAGATGGTCCATTTTCCTGTCAGCATATGACTACACTCTAGTTCACAAACCTGGAAAAGAGATGGGTCATGCAGATGGCCTAAGCAGATTACCTCTGAAACAGGTAGAACCAGACCCTGCTCCTGCCATTAATATTCTTTCCATTCAGGAGTTGCCTGAATCTCCCCTCAATGCTAGGGACGTGGCTGCAGAAACTGCCACTGATCACACGCTTGCACGCGTGCTGACATGGGTGTTGTCAGGATGGCCTGAAACGTGTCCAGATGCGACATTTCAAAGTTTTTGGCAAAGGAGACCTTTAATGGGTGCCTTTTATGGGGGAGTAGAGTAGTAATCCCAGCCTCACTGAGGTCTAGGGTCTTGTCCTCTCTGCATGAGGGACATCCAGGCATTGTGCGCATGAAAGCACTTGCGCGCAGCCATCTTTGGTGGCCTGGGCTTGATAAAGCTATCGAAGCTCAGGTGCACGGGTGCCAAGTGTGCCAACAATCATGGCCTGAAATGCCTCAGGCCCCTGTACACAAGTGGGAGAAGACACACACCCCTTGGTCAAGGGTACATTTAGATTATGCTGGGCCCTTCCAGGGGCAATTCTTCCTTATCCTTGTGGATAGCCATTCCAAGTGGCTAGAGGTTGTACCTGTCTCCTCCACTACTACTGCCAGGACTATCCAGGTGCTAAGAGGAATCTTTGCAACCCATGGCCTTCCGGATGTTCTTGTTTCTGACAATGGTCCTCAATTTACATCTTGTGAGTTCCAGGCTTTCCTTCAGGCCAACCTGATCCAGCATGCAACGTCAGCTCCCTTTCACCCTTCCACCAACGGGCAAGCAAAAAGAATGGTGCACACCACCAAAGACACACTGAAACGACTAACACATGGCAGCTGGCATCACAGGTTAGCAGATTTTCTTCTTGCACACCGCACCACACCATGCACTGCCACCGGGAAGAGCCCAGCTGAACTCCGCTGGGGTTGCCGCCTCATTACTAAGTTGGATAGACCGGGTGGCTTCACAGGTGTCACAGCCGCGGGCACCTAGGAGACTTCAGGTGGGCAATCTGGTCTGGGCTAAGAATTATGGTCCTGGACATCTCTGGGTCCCTGCTGTCATCTGTAAGATCTCTGGACCTCTATCATACGAAGTGACCTTGGGAGATGGCCGCGTCCTGCAGTGTCACATCGATCAACTGCGCTGGCGGTTGTCCCATGTTGTTTCCGCCCCTGCCTCCGCTCTCGTGGGGGAGGGGGCTCAGGAGCCAGATTGCACTTCAGGTCAACATTTGGAGACCCTGCCTCATTCCTCCTGGGAATTATCGCAGGACGCTAGGGATTTCACAAGGGTGGAGCAAGGGCATCCTCACGGTTCAGCTATTGTGCCGAACAGGGAGTCATGCGTATCCGCAAGAGCTCCAAACAGGGATTCACCTGAGGAGGGGTTTGCCATAGAGGCGGCTCCTGACTCTGGCACTTCGGCCACAGGGGACTGGAGCTATTGGGGCACTCCTGCAACGCAGGTCACATCTGAGACTGGTCGCGGGCTCGAGGGACTAAGTTCCCTGGAGCCATCCAGGGTAGTTGGGGAATTCTCAGCCACTCCAGAGGGTTGGGGAATTTCAGCTGCTCTAACGGAGCCTGGGAAGAGCCCTGGCAACTCTGCCAGCACGCCTCACCAGGGGTCACCTGCAAAATTTGTGCATAGAAGTCCTGGTCTAGTGAGCGCACCAGACGGGCCGGTAGGCCAGGCGCCCTTAAGTACAAGTCCTGGTCTGCCTAGCCGGGCAGGTGAGCTGACAGGCCAGGCACCCTCCCTAACCTTGCGTAGGTCACAACAGGCTAAGGCCCCTCCTAAGCATCTAGGCGAATATGTGAGGTTCCTGTCAGTACAAGGGACCTTACAGGTCTAGGTTGAGGAGATGGGACCTATGTTGGGTAGAAGATAGACACATGAAGTCCACATTAAAGGATGGGTTGGTTAGCTAACCCTATTAGTTATAAGAAGGTTGTCTGCATGTGAGCAGAATATTATTTTCTTTTCTTTTATTATTATTGTAAAGAAAATTGGAATTGTGTGTGTTCTATCCAGGGGAGAGGGGTGTTGTGTCCTGGGCCTGATGAGGAAACTCAGCAGGCCCAGAAATGTTGCAAATGGTCCCGGGCATTCTAAAAGCTGTCCGGGACCAGACGGAGTGGCGCCAGCCTTGTGCGCATGTGCAAGGCGCGAAGAAAGAAGAATTCCTATTGGTTCACATTGTCCGGGTTTCAAGCCCTATAAAAGGCCTGCGTGCCTTTTGCTGTTTGCTTGGTGTTGGAGAAAGAGAATAAAGTGTTTGTTACTTGTCACCATGTGTCTTCATCATTCGCACGTGAACGAAGAATTTAACAGGAACTATAATCTATCTTGAAGATACCAGGCTGCAGAAAATTGCCTCAGTGATGTGATGAGTTACAATGTACAGAACAATTTGGGCTTATTCATATAAAACAATGAAGCCTCTTTAGTCACAGCTATGAGGGCAATTCAGAAATAAACCACTGTTTGGTTATCAATGACAGACACTCGCAGCTACAGAACTTTTATTACACACATTAGAAAACTACAACATTACATTACTTTTTGACATAATCACCATTCAGACTGAGGCACTTGTCATAACTTCTTACAAGGTTTGAAATTTCTTAGTAGTAGTCGCTTGGCGCCAAATCTGAGCTATAGGGGGATGATCAAAAACATCCCAACGGAACTGCTTCAAAAGTTCTTGGATGCATCTAGCGGTGTATGGGCAAGCATTATTGTGAACCAACACCACACTGGAAGTCAGCATGCCCCGATGCTTGTTATGGATGGCTTGTCTGAGTTTTCATAATGTTTCACAGTAGACTTCTGTATTGATGGTCAAACCACACTCCATGAACTTCACTAGCAGTACTCCTTTGGCATCTTCACATTTGGTAGGATTTTCTATGGCACCACTTCACATGAGGTGTTGATTCACAATAATGCTCGCCTGCACACCACTAGATGCACCCAAGAACTTTTTTTAAAATATATATTCTATTGATTTTTTTTTACAATGACAATCTTTAGTGCTTAGTAAACAACATGTTGTCTGGGTTCATATATTTAAAAAACAATCAATAATAATTTCTATAATTCCATAATCAATATATTAATTAATAGTTTGTTTCCTTGATCTTCCCTTCTTCCAATAATGTTCTCATTTATCAGCATTAGACAGATATAATTCTTAATATTTTCAATGCCTACAAAGTTGGATATAGACTTTTTTGTATTTGTACAACAATGACATCCATATATAACATCTTTCCTGACTGACTTACAAGATTTACAAGAATAAGGTTTTGATCTATCATGGTGGCCATATTTGCAAATCCAAACGAGATATGAAAAAGATGCTAAAATAATGGGATTTTATAAAGAATAGACAGAACTCAACCAGATACTGCTAAAAACAGATGAAAAACTGATTAAGAAACTCTATAAATATCTGTTAAGCTTAAAGATGGAGGAGGAACAAGTAAAAGAAACAATGATAATGTGGGGAAAGAACTTTGGACATAAAATAGAATTAGAAAACTGGCAAAGATTACGGGAAAGAAATGCTAAATTAACGAAAGCAGTGGCATATAAAGAAAACTTATATAAAATGTTTTACAGATGGCATTTAACATCAGTGAGATTAGCAAAAGTGTTTAAAAATACTTCAAACAAGTGTTGGAAATGCAAACAAAAGCTTATTACCATATCTGGTGGACATGCCCTAAAGCTAAAAGATTTTGGTCAAAAATACACTTATGGTTAGAGAAAATGACTAAAAAACAAATAGATTTTAAGCTACAATTGTTTTTCTTAGGAATAATAGGAACAAATTATGAGAAAGACTATATATTTAATTTTACATGTACTAACTGCAGCAAGAATTGTATTTGACCAATATTGGAAAAATAAAAATTTACCAACAGAAGAAGAACTAATTAAGAAAAT
Source organism: Protobothrops mucrosquamatus (assembly GCF_001527695.2). NCBI lineage: Eukaryota > Metazoa > Chordata > Lepidosauria > Squamata > Viperidae > Protobothrops > Protobothrops mucrosquamatus. The sequence goes on from NW_015386785.1 coordinate 1,306,496, forward strand.
TTTAGAGTGTGCAAAAATGGATAGATTGACCTTAAAGATAAAAGAGAAAGAAGATTCAGTGTATTTTAGAACATGGGATAATTTGTATCAAAGGCTAGAAAAATGAGTTAGAGAGAAAGGAACCTGATATGTAACACTGAATATATACTAGTAAGAAGAAGACTACTGAGCAATTAATTAACATATTATTTGTGATAATTATTATTCATAGTTTTTTTAAAAAATACATGAACTCAGACAACATGCTGTTTGCTAAATATTAAGAATTTTTAAATGGAAAAGGCCTCCGGAGCCCGTATCGGGCTGCTGGGGGGGCTGCAAAATCACTCCGCGGCCAGGGATCCGGGCTCCAGAGGCTTGGAAAAGCCTCTGGAGCCCAGATCAGCCATGGGGGGGGGACACGAAATTGCTCTGCAGCCATAGATCTGGGTGGCAGAGGCCTTTTCCAGGCCTCCGGAGCCTGGATCAGGCTGCTGGGGATCCGCAAAATCACTCTGCAGGCATACCTTGACTCGCACTGGCAGCTTAGAAGGAACCGGTTCTTCCGGGTTTTTTTATGTCCATTTTTTTATGTCCATGCATTCTTGCTTTTTTTGTTGCTTTGAAGGGAAAGGGGGGATGATTACCTGTTTTATTGCAAGCATAATATTTTATATACACTGCATTTCATGCAATTTGTAAAACTACTTCACACTGAACTTTTTTCAATTTTTCCAAAAGATGGCTTGGGTCACAACTCAGCCAGCTTCAATGAAATGAAATGAGTGAGGAAGAGCAAGTCCGGCATGGCTTCTGGCATTGCGGGAGTGGTGTGGCAGGCAAAGAGTGGTGGTGCGTGGCTTCTGGCGTTGCAGGGGGATGTGGCAAGCAAACAGTGGTGGAACGCAGATTCATTCACTTGCAGCACTCCCCCATGTGCCACTGCTGTTTGCCTGCTGCCCCCCCCAATGCCAGAAGCCGCTCCAGGTTTGGTCTTCCTCCCCACTTTCATTTCGTTGGAGCTGGCTGAATTGCAAGCCAAACCATCTCTGCAAAACCCCCTAGAGGTGACCCTCCCTCTGTACTTGGTCATCCCCAACACACTCTCACCTGTTTGCCTCCCTCTGACACCTTCTTTTTATAACTCGGGCCCTGTCCCACTCTGTATGACCTGTCAGAACCATGGCTCTGGAGCCACCCAACTGGTCGGAAAGTACAGTCCCTTTTAAAAAAAAACTTGCAGAGCAGCCATGGCACTTTTTTTAAAAAAATCTTGCATTGCACACTGCCCACCCCACAGCCCCTGCAATCACCCCATCCATTGCCAATCGCACACTGCCTCCCAAGCACCATTGCTTCTGCCTGCCATCTGATTGGCTGGGGGCTATTTGTCCCATGCAGCTAAAGCCCTGAGTCAAATGGTATCTGGGTGAATGAGCAGGGACAAAGAGCAAGGGGCAGAGGGGCAGGGACCCATTGGCCATGGAGAATGGCTGGGGAAGGGCTAGCAGAGCAGGAAAGTTGGCTGTAAATTGGCTGAAGCGGATGGCTGGGGGTGAGGGGGTGCAGCCAAGGGTCAGTGCCTAAATGTCCCATTTTGCTACAGACTGTTTTAAAAGTGCCAAGTTTTGAATATGGTATAAGCATAACAATATATGTATACTTACATGTATGCTGGAGACTAATTTCATGAATTACTCTTAATCAGAAAATGAATGAAACTGTTTTGATTTACACCTACACACTATTGTTGGCAATGTAGCCTCCACAGCTAAGGAGGAATTTTGACCAAGGAACACTCTGCAATATATGAAATGAGTCTAAAATGATCATCTACCTGCCTCTGGATTTAGTTCCTTGTTGAACCAAATACAGAAGTAGAACATTTCTTTCTCAAGGACCCTACAAGACTGCTAGCCAATTGTATTTATCCTATTCTGCAGTTACCCTCCTTTTTGTTATCTACCTCCACAAGTACCCTGTACTTTAATGACTTCCACTGTAAGCATGTCTCCCTCCTGCAATATGGAATGCTGGTCAACTTGACTTGATCTTTAGACTGGGAAAGAACTGCATGAGAAGACTTCCTCTAGCTTTCCCCAACTTTAAATTTTCCAAAATATATTGATCAGCAACTACAGAATTCTCAGAAATAGTGTGATATTAATATGCCAATATTAATTACAGAAAGAACTGATTAAACACATTTTGCAATTAATATATAGATTTTGTTTGTTTACAAGCCTTTTCTAAATCCACAGAACTAGAGGAAAGTCAAAGAGTAACAGAGTTTGATAGAAAGATGGAGAACATTTTTTTTAAAGTGTCTCTGTGTGAATGTTCAAAATCTGAATCTAATGAAATAAAGTATTCTGAAAGCTTTTCATATATAGAAGTCCCTGATTACTGACCAAAAAAGAGAGAGAGATTGAATATAGCTGTTTTACGTATCTAAATACAATTGTGCTAAAGAAATTCAATATTCTTTGTGGCTGCTTCCAGACAGCTGAGTAATTGCCAAAGCATCAGCAGCTTGCAAATGATTTTGCAGATCTCTTTTTCTCCTTCCTTAAAGCAAATTTTCTTTGAAGGAGTCAATCAACAAAAAATCAAAATGTCAAAATAACATAGTACAGAACAAGTCATTTGACAAACTATGATGTTTGCCTTAGGTAATTTGACTGGCTATTAATTTTTTCAAACAGTCTGAAGAGATTTGTGTTGTAGGCTGATTTCTGTCTAGACAAAGAAAGGAATGTAAAACACATTAAACCAACAGAACTTAGTAATGACAAGAAAAATCTGTTTCATAGATTTTCAGTTGCCTGAATCTCCAAAATTTCTTCCCTCCCCCTTCTTCTACTTTTGATTATTATTATTATTATTTATTGAATTTATATACCGCCCTATCTCCCTTACGGGACTCAGGGCGGTGAACAGGCGATAATAAAAACCACAATAAATATACACAAATTTCTGTCTAAAACCAAATTAAATAACAGGCTTGCTCTAAAAACCCCATACAAAACCCCCACTAAAACATAATCAAACTACGCCAGGCCGGCCGCACGGAATAGATGAGCCTTCAGGGCTCGGCGAAAAAGGCGCAGGTCCGCAACTGTACGTAGGTCGGGGGGTAGGTCATTCCAGAGGGCAGGAGCTGCCACAGAGAAGGCTCTCCCCCCTGGGGGTTGCCAGCCGGCATTGTCTGGCCGACGGCACCCTAAGGAGGCCCTCTCTGTGGGAGCGGACTGGTCGAAGGGAGGTATTTGGTAGGAGGCGGTCTTGCAAATACCTAGGTTCATTGCCACGGAGCGCTTTAAAGGTTGTTACTAACACCTTGAAGCGCACCCGGAAGGCCACAGGCAGCCAGTGCAGCTCGCGCAGGAGAGGTGTTACATGGGAGCATCTAGAGGCCCCCAGGATCCCCCGCGCGGCCGCATTCTGAAATAGCTGGAGCCTCCGGGTGCACCTCAAGGGGAGCCCCATGTAGAGAGCGTTGCAATAGTCCAGGCGGGAAATGAGGGCTTCAGTGACCGTGCGTAGAGCATCACGATCCAGAAAGGGGCGCAACTGGCGTATCAGGCAAACCTGATGAAAAGCCCCCCTGGCCACGGCTGTCACATGATCGTCTAAAGACAGCCGAGCATCCAGGAGGACGCCCAGGTTGCGAGCCCTCTCCGTGGGGGCTAATGACTTGCCCCCGATAGCCAGAGATGGAACCAACTGGCTATGACGTGACACCGGAAACCACAGCCACTCGGTCTTGGACGGGTTGAGACGAAGCCTGTTCCTCCCCATCCAGACTCGCACAGCCTCCAGGCACCAGGACATCACTTCCGCGGCATCGTTGGGGTGGTCCGGGGTGGAGATGTACAGCTGGGTGTCATCTGCGTACTGATGAAACTCCACCCCGAAACCACGGATGATCTCACCCAGTGGCTTCATATAAATGTTGAACAGGAGAGGCGAGAGGACCGACCCCTGTGGTACCCCACAAGTGAGGCACCTCG
>NW_015386785.1:1310587-1327076 GCF_001527695.2 Protobothrops mucrosquamatus
ATGCAACAAGATACCATGGTCGATGGTATCGAAAGCCGCTGAGAGATCTAACAGGACCAGGATAGAGGAGCAGCCTCTATCCTGAGCCCTCCAGAGATCATCAACCAACGCGACCAATGCCGTTTCCGTGCTGTGCCCAGGCCGGAAGCCGGACTGGCGCAAGTCTAGATAGTTTCTTCCAGGTGCTGAGGGAGCTGTCGTGCCACCACACTCTCAACAACCTTCACAAGAAAGCAAAGGTTGGAGACAGGACGGTAGTTGGCCAAAACAGCCGGGTCCAGGGAGGGCTTCTTGAGGAGGGGCCTCACCACCGCCTCTTTCAAGGCGGCCGGCAAGAACCCCTCACTCAAAGAAGCGTTGACGATTCCCTGGAGCCAGCCTCGTGTAACCTCGCGGGAGGCCAGTACCAGCCAGGAGGGACACGGGTCCAGTAAACATGTGGTGGTGTTCAGCCGTCCCAACATCCTGTCCATGTCCTCGGGGGTCACAGGATCAAACTCTTCCCACAAAATGAACTCAAGACCTGCCTCCATTGGCCCGCCTGAACTAGTCCAATCGGAGGCTAACCCGGCCTGGATCCGATCGATTTTGTCATGCAGGTAACACCCAAATTCCTCTGCCCGACCCTGCAAAGGGACATCCCGCACCCTCTGATGAAGGAGGGAACGGGACACCCTAAACAGGGCGGCAGATCGGTTACCTGCAGACACGATAAGAGCGGAGAAATAGTTTCGTTTCGCCGCTCTTATCGCTACTAGGTAAGTCCTTAAATGGGACTTTACCAATTTCTGATCGGATTCGGAGCGGGTGGCCCTCAATTACTCTCTAGGCATCTCTTCCGACGCTTCATCACCCTCAGCTCCTCGGAGAACCGAGGAGCCAAGGTAGACCGGCATCGGGTGAGGGGCCGCAAAGGCACGACCCGGTCCAGGGCCCCCATGGCCGCACCATCCCAGGCGGCCACTAGGTCCTCAGTCGAGCCGCGGGTCAAGGTCTCAGGTATTGGCCCAAGCTCCGTCTGGAACCTCTCAGGGTCCATCAGGCGCCTGGGGCGGAACCATTTCGTCACTTCTGGTTCCGCCTCCCCGCGGTGGGGCGTAGCGGTAGGAAAGGCCAGCCGAAGGAGAGAGTGATCTGACAATGACAGGGGCTCAACAACTATTTCCCCTAAACCACGATTACTCAGCCACTGGCCGGAGGCAAAAACTAAGTCCAGTGTGTGTCCTCCGGTGTGGGTAGGGACATCTACTAATTGAGTCAGGTCCATGGCCGTCATGGAGGCCATGAACTCCCGAGCCACCTCAGATGCTTCACCTAAGGATGGCAGATTGAAATCCCCCATGACTAACAGTCTGGGGGTCTCAATCGCCATCTCGGCTATCACACTGAGAAGCTCGGGTAGGGCTGCTGATACATAGCGGGGAGCCAGGTATACAATCAGCACGCCCTGCTGCCTCCCATGACCTCACTTCACACCTAGGGATTCACAGCCAGCAGTCTGCAGCACAGTGGTCTCCCTTGGATCCAGGCCTTCCTTAATAATAACCACCACCACCCCACCCCGACCCTGGGCTCTCGGCTGGTGAAATGCACGGTAGCCTGGCGGGCACATTTCAATGAGGGGCACCCCCCCCTCTTGGCCCAGCCAGGTCTCCGTAATACCCGCCAGGTCCACCTCCCCCTCCGATACCAAATCATAAATGAGGGGGGCTTTATTAACCGTGGACCTGGCGTTACACAGCATCAGCCGAAAGCTCAGGCCCTGAGATCCTAAACCCCCTAGGTTGCAAGAAGAGCCATGGGGGCCGGAGCGTGCCACAGCTCGTAAACAGCGGGTGCGCCCTCCCCTAGTGTGATATGGCCCTCTGCTCCCGCCATATCTACCCCTCCCATACACAGTCTTAATGGAATTGCCCTCTATTACGCAGACCCTCCCCCCCTCCCCAATTCCAGGACCTACGCCCACCTCGCCGAGCCCTTCAGCTGGCCTGGGAGAATTAATTTCAATTTGCCCACCCCTCTCCCTGGAACCCCCTAAAACCCGGACTAAAAATTTGATTAAAATTTGATTAAAATTTTACATGCCTAGCATGTAATCAACTGAGATTTTGGGGAGGTAGGTTACAAATGTTATATATCAGAGATTATAGATAAAAATTGCCCTGTTTCCTATTTATTACATTAGGTTTTTAAACATACCCTCAATTAGAAAAAAACCCTTGGGGAGGAATGGGACAACTCACTGATGCCCACTCATCACCACCAACTTGCCACAGCCAACTCACTATGGCCAATTCATTGCGGGACATTTCACCATGGAACAACTCACTGTAGGACAAGTAGAAATTCAATTTAAAATTATTTAAATTTAAATTTTTGTCATTCACATTTCATTTTATCCCTCATTTTGCATCCTTTCTTTAATAATTTTATTTCACCATTTCTTTGATATTAGTGTAACTCTTGACCCATGGCAAGTTGTCACATGATGAGTTGGCTTTGACAAATTGTATTGCAGCAAGTTGGCCATGGAAAGTTGGTTGTGGCAAGTTGGTTGTGGCAGGTTGGTCATAGCAAGTTGCCCACAGCGAGTTGTTCTAGACCCACCTTGGGGAATGGAACAGATAATTCAATAAACTCCATGAACTGTAATATTGCTGTAATATGTATTTTAGTTTTCTGTAATTCTTATAAAGTTATTATTTGAAAGAGTGAGCTCCAGAGTTGTGCCAGTTTAACCCTCATCCCCCCCCAAGAAACTAATATTTATAAGATCATTTTTTTGTATTTGGACTTATTTTTTTTGAAAGAAACATTACATTGATTGAAGTGCTAAATATGAAAATAAATATTCCTTGTCCTGGCAACAGTTTACAATCTTTACCTACTACCTTTTTGATGTACGGGGGATTCTGAGGTTTGTAATTCCAACATATGTACAGGGACCAGACAAGTACTGAAATACAATTGCCAGCAGCCTCAGGCTTGGCCAGAATTGTAATGCAGGATATTGGGAATAATAGTTCACCAATTAAGGCAAATAGCAGTTCACCATCACCTGGAATAGCCAATATTATCCTCCCTTACCATAAGGCCAAGATGAGAAGTATATAAACTGTAGCATCATAAGAGAAAATGATATAGACATTATTGCAGGCAAATATCTAGAACATTTAATATTTCTACAGTGTACTCAAAAAATGATATATAAAAGAACTTCCTTTCCCATATTGACCATGACCTTCCAACTCTCAGATGTTTCTAACCTATAGCATATTGAGTTAGGTTTTTTTTTTAATAATCTGTAGCTATAAAGGTAATCCTCGACTTATGACCACAATTGAGCCCAGATTTTTTGTTAAGTGAGAATTTGTTAAGTGAGTTTTGCCCCATTTTATTATCTTTCTTGCACAGTTGTTACATGAATCACTGCAGTTGTTAAGCTAGTAACACAGTTGTAAAGTGAATCTGGTTTTCCCATTGACTTTGCTTGTCAGAAGGTTGAAGAAAGTGATCATCTGACCTTGGGACACGGCAACCAGTTGGCAAGCATCTGATTTTTGATGACATAATTGTGAGCTTGCTACAAAGGTCTTAACTGTGAAAAATGGTTATAAGTCACCTTTTTCAGCACCATTGTAACTTTGAACGGTCACTAAATGAACTGTTGTAAGTTGAGGACTATCTGTATTTTATATTTTACCTACTGTAGATAGTTTTAATAACTGGAAAAAATGTTATTTTAACCACCAGAATCTTGGTTCTTAAATTGTGGTGATTAAGCAACTTTTAGCAAATATTTTCTGTAAATGAAAAAAGTTTATTTAGTAAGGCTGTCTACATTAGGCTTGCTGATGTTCCAATAATAATAATAATAATAATAATAATAATAATAATAATAATAACAACAACAACAACAACAACAACAACAACAACCTAAAGGACAAGATTGCAAAGTTGGAAGTACATATGAAGGAAAGACTACCTCCATAAGAATTGCCTATTACTACCCCTGTACAAAATATTTTCAACTATAAGAAATTAATACTTTTTAAAACGTGATGCTTACCAGGTTCTGATGTAGAACGTGGTTCTGTTTATGACATCATCCAAAGCACAGGATAGGGAAGAGAGGCAGGAAGAACAAAGTGCATTAGAAATTTTATTATGCAAAGGTAAAAAGCTTTATAAAATTAGAACTTTAATTTCAGAATACAGTTAAAAACAATAATAATTTCATATTTGTATATTTTTACTGCATGTCTACTTCAATGGGAAAATAATTGGCCCCTTACTTTTTTGAAGAATTCGGAAGTCTGGGGAATCATGAATTTCAACCCCTTGACGAAACCAGAGAACATGCAAGGGAGGTGCTCCTCTTACTCTACACTCAAGTACAACTACTTGTCCTTCATTTGCTGTTGAATTTTGAAGTTCCTGAAAGTTTGATATACAAATAAGCAAATGAAAATACAAACAGACATATCTACCAGGAAAAGTAACATTAATGTTGGCAAGCTATAACATCAACATTGGCAATTAACAACAGCTGCTGAAATATTTTACTGGTTTATTATTTATTATGTTATTATTTTTTCAATTCTTTATTTGGATGGTGCAGCTTTCATTTCCAAGTAAACTAGAGGAGCATGCCAGAAATGGGGCCACAGAAACAAGTAAAGCTCCATCCGCAGGATACAAGCAGTACACAAAACCACACCCTCTCCGGTTCACAGAAAGAAATTTCTCTCCATGGAACCAGTCCCTGATGCCCAAAAGATTGGGGGCCGCTGAACTAGAGTCTTAAGTCTAGGTCAACATATATCTCTTCTCTTTCCTTTTGTCTTGAACAGATTTCCCAGCCAGTTAAAGTTCTACATCTTAAAGTTGCTGAAGTTGAGAAACCTTGCTCTTGGGCTTTGAAAACAGGAATACTTTTTCTAAACAAAGAGTCAGTCCTGGTATCGGCATAGAATAAACCTTGTAATGATCAAATTGTGTTATGATCAGATGCTTACAGCTATGGAAATTTTGCCTGCCTGCCTGCCTGCCTATCTATCATCACTCATATTTCCTATCTGAATATGAGGAAATGAAACTTTAATGTGCTGAAGCATAATGGGAGGAAGGGGAAAAGCAACAGCTGGTCTTAATGGTGTCTGTTGTTCACATTTTAGAAGGCTGCAGTGGAAAATTGGATGAATTTGTCTGAGGGACTTTGGGAGTTCTAACTGTGACCGGGTTTATGATTCTGACAATGGGGAATGGTCCGACATATTTGGGTCCCAGTTGTAAGATTTTTAGGTATTTGGTAGATAGGTAAATCTTCTCCCCTACACTAAAAGGTTTTGGCTCAACTCTCTTTTTTTCTGCTTGCATTTTATATGCTTGCCTAGCCTCATCCAAGAATTTTCTGACTACTGGCCAGGTATTCTTTAGTTGTGCAATCTACACCTTTAATGAAGGGGTAGCAGGGTCTGCTGAAGGGAGTTCAGGCACTGGGTTGAAACTCTGTCCTGTGGCTACTTGGAAAGGAGTGTAGCTGATGCTGGAATGGATGGCGTTGTTGTAAGCAACTTCTGCGAATGGAAGCAGGTCAGTCCAGTTGACTTGCTGGTAATTAATAAAGCATCTTAAATATTGTTCCAGTACTGAGTTCAACCATTCAGTCCCACCATTCGTTTGTGGATGATGACTGGTTGACAGTCCCTGGGTGGTTCCTAACAGGCTCCAGAACTCCGATGTGAATTGTACTCCTCTATCAGATATGATGCATTGAGGGGCTCCATGAAGTCAATATATGTGTGGAACAAACAGTTTTGCGAGTGTCTTTCCATTAGGAATCTTTGTGCAGGGAATAAAATGTACTTGTTTGGAGAATAAGTCTGTCATGACCCAGATGACTGTGTTTCCACTACTCTCAGGTAATTCCACAATAAAATCCATGGAGATCTCCTTCCAAGGTGCTGAGGGGGTTGCTACTGGTTGCAGTAATCCTGGTGGCTTCCCTTGTAGTCTTTTTGCTGAGGCACAAATTGGGCATCTGGCCACGTAGCTTTCAATGTCCTTTTTTATTGAAGGCCACCAGAATTGCTTTTTAACTAAGTGCAATGTTTTTACAAACCCAAAATGGCTTGCGGACTTTGAGTTGTGGCACAGTTGCATGAATGTTAATCTCTGGCTTTTGGGTATGTACAATTTTCCTCCCACCCATGGTAGTCCATCTGTGATGGTGCATAGGTTCTTATGGCTTAGGAACCATTCATCAGTTTCTAGTGCTTTTTTGAACATGATTCCTGCTTGACTTGCTAAAGGCTTTTGGAGTTTGGCTTGTGCTCGGGTAGTGACCTGTGCTGCCAGTTGTTTATCCGGCATAAGTGGCTTTGCTGCATCACTCTGAGTACCGTTGTATTATGGCATTTGGGACAATGCGTCTACTAGAAAGTTTTTCCCTCCCGGGAGGTGTTTTAACATAAAATTAAATCAGTGGAAATGTTGTGACCATCTTGCTTGTTTGGGAGTAAATTTCTGGAGTGTTTTTAGTGCTTCCAGGTTTTTGTGGTCGGTCCACACCAGGAAAGGAATTTTGTTCCCCTCCAGGAAGTGCTGCCAAGTGATGAGAGCCCACCGCCCTGCATATGCATTTTTTTCCCAGACCACCCACCTCTGCACCATCTCTGTGAGTTTCCTTGATGTGTATGCATAGGGCTGTAGTGTCCCCTCATCATTTTCCTGCAAGAGTACAGTCCCCAAAGCCACAATGCTGGTGTTCTATTCTGTGCGTTGGTAAGGCATTAAGACGAGGCAGGAGCAATAACAGTTGTTACTTTATTAAGCTTCAACAGAACCTCAACAGAACCAAAAATAAGATGGTGTGGATCTCTTTTATACCCTTTTGCAGGGACAGTATCAGCCAATAAATGCAATGTATTTTCCCCGCTTTGTGTGTGCACAATAGGCTGGAGACAGCCTGTCTGGCCCGGGCAGCCACATGGTCTGCCCGGGTCTCTCTGCAGCTTCCTGCACCTGCTCTGTTAATCACAGGCCCATGACATAACACCCCTCCCTTCTTAGTTCAAAAAAAGACATACACCACTATTTTTTAACTACTCCAAAGTTATTCTTTTGAGCGTGTTCTTATTTCTAGAGAAATACTAGGCCTGCCTGCTTACTGACAGGAATCTTAAATAATCTTGTAAGAACTTTGGAGGGCCTCTGGCCCGCTCCGACCGTCTCGGAGCTGCTGCAAGTGCCCGGTCTGCAAGCTCACCTGCCAGGCTCAGCAGACGAGGACTTTGAGGCCCAGTTGATACAGGCGAACCCGCATCTTACTAACAGGCCTGGTCCAGTAGACCCAACCCTTTGTCCATCTGACTTTAGCTGGCTCTTTCCGGTAAGCCCAGACCAGAGTTCCTTGGTAGGATGGAATTCCCCAGGTCCACAAAAAACCCGTTGGGAGCACTGTCCCATAGGCACAAAGCCTGCAGTAGGTGTGGCATGAAAAGCCAGTTGCGTGTAATGTCCCATGGACCCAGTGCCAGAGTCAGGAGCTGCCTTATTGGCAAAATCCCTATTTGCAGAGTGCAAACCCCCGCTTTCGCAGAGAGACTGAGATCCACGATCGTAATCATGGTCCTCTCCCCCGAGAGCAGAATCAGGAGCAGAAGGGTGACTAGGTAGCCTCCATCGCAGCTGGTCAATGTGCCGACGCAGCATGCGACCATCTTCCAAGGCCACTTTGTATGACAGTGGCCCAGTGACTTTGCAGACCACTGCTGTCACCCAGAGATGTCCAGGTCCATAGTTCCTTGTCCAAACCGGATCGCCTACCTGTAGTCTCCTAGGTGCCTGCGGCTGTGACACCTGTGAAGCCACCCGGTCTGGGTGCAACCTGTCCACTTTGGTAATGAGACGGCGACCCCAGTGGAGTTCAGCTGGGCTCTTGCCTGTAGCTGTGCAAGGTGTGGTGCGGTGGCAAAGGAGAAAATCAGCTAACCTGTGGTGCCAGCTCCCATGAGTGAGCCTCTTCAAGGCGTCTTTGGTTGTGTGCACCATGTGCTCAGCTTGGCTATTGGAAGCCGGATGAAAGGGTGCCGAAGTAGCATGACGAATCGTGTTGGCTTGCAGGAAAGCCTGGACCTCCAAAGAGGTGAATTGAGGCCTGTTGTGTCGGAGACAAGGACATCTGGCAACCCATGAGAGGCAAAGATCCCTCTCAGCACCTGGATGGTCCTGGCAGTAGTTGTAGTGGACACTGGAACGACCTCTAGCCATTTAGAGTGACTGTCCACAACAATAAGGAAGAGCTGCCCCTGAAAGGGGCCAGCGTAATCGATATGAACCCTCGACCAAGGAGCATGTGTGTCCTCCCACCTGTGTACAGGAGCCTGTGGCATTTCAGGCCTAGACTGTTGGCAAACGTGGCACCCCTGGACCTGGGTCTCAATCTCCTTATCAAGCCCAGGCCACCAGAGATAGCTGTGCGCAAAAGCCTTCATCTGGACTATGCCCAGATGTCCCTCATGCAGAGATTGCAAGACTCTAGTCCTCAATGAGGTTGGGATCACTACCCTGCTACCCCACAGGACACAACTCTTAAAGGTGGATAGCTCACGCTTCGTTTTCCAGAAACTCTGGAAATTAGTGCCAGGACACGTGTCAGGCCATCCTGACAGCACCCAGTTCAACACGTGTGTTAGCGTGTGATCAGTGGCTGTTTCTGCAGCCACATCCCCTGCATTGAGGGGAGACTCAGGCAAATCCTGGATAGCCAGGATGTGGTTAGCTGGAGCAGGATCAGATTCTACAAGCTGTAGAGGCAACCTACTAAGGCCATCTGCATGGCCCATTTCTTTGCCTGGTTTGTAGTCATACGCAGAAAGGAAAATTGACCATCTCAGCATTCTAGGAGAAATTATGTGTGGGGTTTGCTTTTTTGTTGTAAACAACCCCAGCAATGGCTTATGGTCTGTAAAGACCGTGAAGTGGCGACCATATAAAAAGTCATGGAACTTTTTTATGCCAGCCACTATGGCCAATGCTTCTCTGTCTATCTGTGCGTAATTACGCTCCGCAGAAGACAGAGTCCTTGAATAGTATGCTACAGGAACTTGTGTTCCATCAGCCTTGAGGTGACTTAAGACATCCCCAATCCCATAAGGGGATCATCGCAGGCTATACACACCGGCAGGTGCTCATTGAAATGAGCAAGAACAGCATTTGAAGACAACAATACCTTGACCTCAGCAAAACTCCTCTCGTGGACTTGTGTCCACTTCCATGGAGCCTGTTTGTCCAAGAACCAGTGTAACGGCTCTGCCACTGCAGCTTTGTGGGGGAGGAATGAATGGTAAAAATTTAGAAGCCCAAGGAAGGCTTGAAGCTCGCTCTTCGACTTGGGACTTGGGGCCTGCTGAATCACTTTGAGCTTAGATTCAGCAGGATGGATGCCTTCGGCATCTATGCGAAACCCCAGGAATTCAGTGGAAGTTACTACAAATTTTGCATTTTTCCTGCTTAAGCTTCAGCCCCGCTTTGCGGAAACGCAGCAAAACGGACCGAAGCCTTTCAGCCAGGTTTTCGAGTGATTCCCCAGCGATGAGGACATCATTGAAGTAAGGACAAAGTCCCTGAATGTTATGGAGTGTTTGCTCCATCACGCTTTGAAAAATGCCAGGGGCTATGTTAACCCCGAACTGCAGTCTTCTGACTTTGAAAGCTCCCCGGTGCGTTACGATCGTCTGGGCCTCCGCCGTTGCATCATCAACCGGTAGCTGTTGATAGGCCTGAGCCAAATCGAGTTTGGTGAAAACTCGGCCTCCTTTAAGTGAGGCCAAAATGTGGCTCACCACATTTTGGCCTCACTTAAAGCAGAATGCTGCTGTAATGCTTTGTTTAGCGTGCATTTATAGTCAGCACAAATGCGGACTTCCCCGTTGGCCTTGAGTGGCGTGACTATGGGTGTTTCCCATGGACTGCTATCCACAGGTTCCAAAATACCTTGCTGTAGCAGTTTATCCAGCTCAGCATTAATCTTTTGCTTAAGCGCAAAAGGCACCTGATGAGGCTTAATCCTAATCGATGCAATGGAGGGATCTAACCACAAAGCAATTGGAGGCCCCTTGTACGACCCTAGCTCTGGGCTGAATACATCAGCAAACTCCTTGCAAACTTCCGCAAGGTCGGCCGTTTGCACGCTGTGTAGCCCAGTCACTTGAATCCCAAGTGCCTCAAACCAATCGAGTCCGATTAGACTCGTGCGGTCATCCTCAACCAGGACGATGTCCAGGAACCCCTCGAAATGCTTACGCTGCACTCTGAGCATAGCCTCCCCTTTCACACTGACTCCAGAATTCTGGAAGTCAGTTAAGACAAGATCTGCCGGCCTGTTTAATTCTCTGTCCACTCCTATAGCAGATCTGCTTGAGGGTTTTCTGGGAAATGATTGACAGAGCTGAACCCATTTCTGGCTCCATCGTTAAGGGGAACCCCTGCAATTTGACATCAAGACGCAGCTTCTTTTTTAATGGCTGGTGAGCCCCTGTTCTCAAAACGCTCCTGCGGGACACGCAGAAGCCCACCCTATTTTGGCTGGGGACCCTGATACCTTTCTGAGGCAACTCTTCCGATGGACGGTCTTTCTTGCAACCCAAACAGACGGCGGCTATGTGGCCTTTCCGGCCACATGCCCAGCAAGTAGCAGAGCAAAAACGGCAGTCGGAGTGCTTGTCGCGTCCTCCACATCCGAAACACCGAGGGAATAGAACTGCCTTGTCAGACCCCTTGTCAGCTCGCTCTTGGGGATGTCTCTCTGCTGGCTGCTGCAGACGATCAACCTCATTTTCGAAATCCAGTTCGGATACCTCTCGAGCAACCTCTTGATGGATGGAGCCCGAACTTGTAGAGTTCTTAGAAAGCCACAAGGCCTTAACAGCTCCTCCCACTGCTTCATTGGCCATGATCTCCCTTAGCATATCTTGGAAGGAAATGTCTTCTTTCGCAAAAATCTTTTGTTGTAGCTCTCGGCTCCTCAAGCCACAAACTAGCCGATCACGCAGGCGTTCTTATAAATCTTTGAATTCACAGGGCCTTGCAGCTTGCCATAGAGCAGCAATAAAGTCCGCAGCAGACTCTCTTGGATGTTGGTCCTGCTGCTCGAATGCATAACGCTATGCAATCACCGAAAGCTTTGGTTCAAAATGCTCTCTTAACATTTTCTTAAGTTCAGTATAAGCGATGGATTCCAATGGTGCTGGGGCGACCAGGTTCTCAGCAATATCAAATGTCTCTTGCCCACAGACACAAAGTAACGTTGAGGCTTTGAGTCTGTCCTCCCGAACTTGGTTTACCCGAGAGTAGTTTTCTACCCGGGCACAACATATGAACTCCAACGTTCAGGGTGCGCTGTATCGAATTTGGACAGACGCCCAATCTTAGCCATCACTCCTCCTTGGTGGCCTCGTCAACGCCTCGTGCTGCTCTGGCTTGCGAAGGGGTTCCAGAATGAATCTTGCCGAACTCTCCTGGCATCTGCCTGAATCACAAAAGGTTTGTCAGTGTCGGGATGCCTTAGCACCAGTTCTATGGGAAAATGTTTTTTAAGTCTCTCAAATGCAGCTTGGCATTACACTGTCCATTTTAATGGTTGGCTTGGCTTGGGCTTTTCTTCCCCCCTGGTTTTCAGTAAGTTTGTAATCGGCAGCGCTATTTGGGCAAAGGAGGGAATGAACTGGTGATAAAAGTTGGCAAAATCAAGTAAGCTCTGCAATTTCTTCCTGGTGCAGGGTGGAGCCCAATCTTATACGGCTCGGACCTTCTCAGGGTCCATTTCTATGCCATTTGGTGATATGTGATATCCTAGAAGGTCAATCTTATCCTTATGGAATTCGTATTTGGATAGTTTGGCATAAAGGTGACCGCCCGCAGCTTGTTTAGGACTGCTCTGACCAGTTTGACATGTTCGTCCATGGTCTCAGTAAATATAAGGATGTCATCTAGGTAAACAAGTACCCCTTTGTACAGGTGCTCCCATAGTACATCATTTATCAACTGCATAAACATTGCAGGTGCTCCTTGTAGCCCAAAAGGTAGAACCCAAAATTGGTAACGTCCTAAGGGGCAATTGAAAGCTGTCTTCCATTCACCCCCCTCCTTTATTCTGATTCAGTAGTAAGCTTCCCTTAAGTCCAGTTTTGTGAAAATCTTCCCTTTCAATAGATGGGACAGTATGTCTTTCATGAGGGGGAGAGGGTACAGATGGCTTTTGCTTATTGCATTTAAAGCTCTATAGTCCATGCAGAGGTGAAGAATCCCATCTTTTTTCTCTTGGAACAACACCAGGGCAGCTGTTTTTGGCTTTGCTGGCTGAATAAAACCCCTTATTAAATTTTTATCTATGAACTTCTGCATTTCCTCCAATTCTTGTGGGCTCATAGAGTACAAGCTAGGCTTGGGGAGTTTCACGCCCAGTCGGATTTCTATCACACAGTCCGTGGGTCGGTGTCGAGGCAATTCATTGGACCTTTCCTTGCTGAACACTTCAGCAGGTCTCTATATTCCTTCAGTATTTTGGGTAGCTCCTTTTCCCCCCTTACTGCGACTTTCTCAGCCGGGGTTCCACCATTTCGGAGCTGGATTGGTGCCTTGGTTGATTCTCCTTTCGGGAATCTCAGTTCTGCTGTTCTCCAGTCCATCCGCGGGTTCCACTTGGTCAGCCATGCCATACCCAGAATTATGGGGCATTCCATGCCAGGTGTCACCAGAAATGTTATAGTCTCTACGTGGTCCCCTATGGTGAGTTGAACTGGTAGCATTGCTAGTGTGGCAGGCATCTCCCCTGCTATGGACCCATCTAATTGACCAAAAGAGATTGGTTTCTTCAGCCTCCTCACCGGAATTCCTAAGTTCCCTAACATTGGGCTTATGAGGCAGCGGGTGCAGCCAGAGTCAATTAATTCCCTGACTTCTACTCCCTCGGGCATGCCAGGGGCTAACAGTTCTATTGTCCGGGTGAGGGGCACAATGGGTCCACTTACCAGGGGTTCATCTTTGGAGTTGTCGTCAGACGAGTTGGATGTTCCTCCTGTGTTGGTTGGAGTTCCCTTTCCTCATTGGGCTGAGGTAGGGAACTCAATGACTTCCATGCCTTTTATGGCTATCTCCTTTGGCTTTGCTGGGATCTTCCCTGGTTTTCCAGCTGTAGCTCGGTCAGGGGTGTGTGAGCGGCATTCGGGGGCGCGGTGTCCCTCTTTCCCACATTTGAAACATCCTGAGGTTCTCTTAGTAGCTGATGGTTGCTTTGCTGATTCGCAGGTTGGCTCCAATGGCGACTTCCCCCACAATCTCCCCCTTTGGCGTTGTCTCTTGGCCAGGTCGATCTCTGCTTCTTCAGCTAGGATGTACCAGTCTTGCAATTGATGAGGATCTCCCCGAGGGAGGCAGGCATCGTAGAGGTTGTAGTTTAACCCATCCTTTTTTTTAAAGAAGTGTTTTATTTATAATACAATTAAAAAAGAAAGAAAACATTGGACATGAAGTAACATTCCAGTTTGAACATTTCTATCAAATTATTTCTCCTCTTAAATTCAATTCTTTATCTCTATAAATATATATAAACTTTTTATACAATACTAAATACATTTTCTCTATTTGCTAACCTAAGAATATATATATTTCCATCTTATCGCTAATCTATAACCCCAACAGTCCTCCTCGATTCCCACCAATGGTACAATTTATCCCAGATTTCAAAATATTCTGATCCGCTTTTATCTTTCAATTCCATCGTAAGCCTGTCCATTTCAGCACAAGATAGTATTTTATGCAGTATCTCTTCATCTGTGGGAGTTTCTTTGTTTTTCCATTTTTGTGCAAAAGCCAGTCTAGCAGCAGTCAAGATGTGCAACATCAAATAGACTATTCCCTTACCATATTTATCTGTGGTTATACCCAATAAAAAGAGTTCAGGTTTTAGCTCTATCTCCAACATTAATATTTCTTTCAACCATTTTCTTATCCTATTCCAATAATCACGGGCTTTAGGACATTCCCACCACATGTGATAATAGGTCCCTATTGCTATTTTATATTTCCAACATACAGGTGAAAGATTTGGGCCCATTTTGGCTAACCTCGTGGGTGGGAAATGCCATCTGTAAAACATCTTATAAAGATTTTCCTTATAAGAAGTGGCTAAAGTGAGTTTCCTGTTTCTTTCCCACAATTCTTGCCAAATATGTAAATCAATATTAAAGCCGAAATCCCTACTCCACATTAACATAGTTTCCTTGACCTGCTCTTTAAACATTGCCTGGTCTAGAAGGTAGTGATATATTCTTTTAATCATTTTATCTTCGGTTCCTAATAATATTTTATCTAACTCTGTCGACTCTGTTTTTATACCCCAATCTTTTTTATCTTTCCTATATCTTGATTGCAATTGGAGATATGCCCACCATTCCAGTTCTATCCCTTCTTCCTGAAGATTTTTCCTTGATTTCAATTCTCCCCTCTCTAATATATTTTTATACGTTATTACTTTCCCTAGTTGTATGAACATTGGATGTATGTGCATTTCCAATGTTGCAATCCAATTAGGAATTTGCATATAATCCATCCTTGAAGTGGCTGAGCAGAATGTCCTCTGGCCAATTCAGCTTGCTGCCCAGGGCCCAGAACTCCTGGTGTATTCTGCCACTGGTCATCTTCCCTGTTTCACCGTTTTTATTTGCTCCTGTGCTTTCCGGTCAGCTAATGGGTCTTCGAAACAACGCCTGAGGGAAGCCATGAATTGAATGAAATTTAGTAGCTCCGGTGCATCTGCATCATGGAGGTCTACTACCCAGTCTGCTGCAATGCCATCCAGGGCCGCTTGTACGATGCAGACCCTGGCTCGGTCACTGGGGATGTGCAGCTGTATTCTTCCATGTAATTTAGCACCTGGGTCAGGAAGAATCCCAGGTGCCGTGGCTCCCCATAGTACTTTACATCCAGCAGTGGGAACTTCTGGATGGATCAGTGCCTCTTCTTCCGCTTGCGTCGTTTCCCCTCTCTGTCTTCAGTGGCTGCTTGACGAGGGGTGGCTGCAGCAGCGATGACAGCTGCAGTTTTGTTGTTACCTTCGGAGGGGTCTGGGACCTCGGGTTTGGTTTGCCCTTCGTTGGCCCTCTTGGTGGATCCCAGGCAAATGGTGCCCCGGTATGGTTCAGCTTTCTCTTCCTTCATGGAGTCGAGTGCTATTTTCATCATGCTGATTGCCTGTTCCAACAATCGGCTGGAGTGCATGGGTCGATCTTCCTTGTCTTCACTAAAATAGAGGGACCTCTCCATCTCCACCTTCCAGCCTGGCTGGTGACTGCTCCATCTGAGTGTCACCTTTCTGGCCTTGTTCTCCCAGTCCTCCTTCCTCCCGATGCCCATCGTCCACCTGGGCTTGTGGCGGCATTCTGCGACCATCTCCTCTTCCGAGGAGCTCGAGGATCTGGAGCTGGAGTATTTGCAGGGGTCTGCTCGGCGGGAGGCTTCCCCCCTCATTGCAGGCTCCTCTCTCTCTATTCCATTATCTGACATGATTTGCCAAGTCCCCAGTAAGGGTCTTCCTTCCGGGTTGACTGTTACTGCAGATCCTGTCTCATGTCAGGGTTCACTTCAAAACCTCATCCTAAGAAAGCAGAACTCATGGAAGCAGTTTCTTCCAAAATGAACTTTTATTAGGAAAAGCTGATAGCAGGCATAATAGACAGGTTCTGAGGATTTCCCACTCAGATCAATAGGTTAAAAGAGTCCCAAGCAAACCCCACCCCAATAGTTCATCTGGTCAATTCAAACGGGCCAATCCCAAGGTGTTAAGTCCGTTGTGGGAAAGGGCTGATAACGTCGGTCTGTCTCAGGCTTGTAGAGAGGTTTGTTGGGCCTTTGCACCTTCCCTTCTGAAACAGGAGATAAGCCAGATAGCCGGAGGCACATTCCTTTCTCCCCCCTTTCAAGTTGACATCAAGGGAAGACAGTTCAAAGAGCAAGAATTCAGAAACAGCGGAAGAGTTACAATGTAGCGATAGAGAGAAACAAAGAGGCAGCCCTCAGTGTCTTCCCCCCTCCCTTCTAAGAGTATGGCAGAACCCAGAATAATAGAAGAAATAGAAGTAGAAAGAGCCCCCTTAAACAATATGGGTTCTGACACAAGCTTTTTGCTATGGAATTGATGGCTAAAGGAGTGGTGTAAAGGGGAAGGCTTTGGATATATTAGTCACGATGTCTGTAGCTGGTCCAATGAAAAGATGTACAAAAGAGATAGTTTGCATCCATCAAAGAAAGGGACTGAGTTACTCAGCTATAAATTCACAGATTTTCTGGAGGAAAATTTAAACTAAACAGCGGGGACAGTGAGTTAATTGATACAGAACAACCCTGTCCCCGGCAATCTAAAAATTATAGGGCTACCAGTGCATGTAGCATAGATGTGTGTGTGGACAAGAATACCAACCTTGCTGTC